>NC_068294.1:37066058-37366058 GCF_025860055.1 Xyrauchen texanus | reverse complement strand
ATAAACGGTAAGTTTCCCAATCAGGACATCAGTAAAGGTAAGGTTACCAGAGAGAAGCCATGCTTTCCTCTTACCAAACTGCTCTCCCTTCTTCTACTCCCTACCGGTATTTAACTAAAAATAAAGGAACAATGGTGTCCCCTAATGGTGGGTAGTAGAATAACACCATAAGTAACATTTAACTGTTACAACGCTCACTCACCCGTTGCCTCCTTTAGAGTCAGTAGATGTTGAAGTCTCTGTGAGCCACTCACATCCTGGGTGTCCTCAACCCTGCAGCGGACACGCTCTCACAATAGGTAACACTCAGTGGAGAGTGGAGACTCAACCCCCATGAGGTCCAGCTGATTTGGGAGAGATTCGGGTAAGCACAGGTGGACCTGTTTGCCTCCTGATAGTCCTCTCATTGTCCCCTTTGGTACTCCTTGTCCAAGGCTCCTGTTGGCATGGATGCCCTGGCGCAAGTATGCGTTTCCTCAGTGAGCCTCGTTGCACAGACATTGTTCAAAGTCAGGGAGGATGGGCAGCAAGTTCTA
Organism: Xyrauchen texanus; assembly: GCF_025860055.1. Lineage (NCBI taxonomy): Eukaryota > Metazoa > Chordata > Actinopteri > Cypriniformes > Catostomidae > Xyrauchen > Xyrauchen texanus. The sequence goes on along the minus strand of NC_068294.1, from coordinate 37,365,522 downwards.
ATGGTTGCGCCGTACTGGCCCAACCAGACTTGGTTCTGACCTGGCGCATTCCCCTGAGGCAGGACCACGCTCCAGCACTCGTGGTCGGAATCTCCATGTCTGGCACCTGGATGGGATGCGGAAGACCTAGCAGGCCTTCCGCCAGCGGTGATAGACCAGTAACTGGTGAACACTGGACGGCTCTTTAATATCTTAAGCACTATTCGGTGGCGAACATGGCGGAGGAGTGATGCCGCCAGGCCCAGAAGTTGTGGTATGCCCCTTTTCAGGTGAGCCTGCATACTTCAGCTCAGTGCCCCTTACATGGTGATTCCCCTTCAGTAATCCTGTTTGATGTGTTTCCACTGTTCGGTTTCCCCTTAGGCGAACCCCGTGTTTTGCCACTGTTGCTGTGTAACCTCTCCATAGATTCATTCCATATGTGAACTTCCCCGTCGGTGAGTCCATGTGAGGTATTCTCCACATGTTAACCTTACTCTGGTTGGATGTGGTCTCCGCATTGTTCTCCCTCCTGGAGAGGGAAGAATGCTTCCCCAGCACTATCCTAGCAGGTGCTTGGCAGGAAATTGCTTGATGAAAAAATCAGGAAAGGCCATCACCTGCAGCCTCCTTGGGCAAGTACCTCCTCCAACCATTAACGGGATCAGGGCGACACCTTACCTAAATTAACTGGAAGGTCACGACGTGGTCGAGCACTCACTGCAAGGCACGCAGCAGCTTGCCTGTGTACGCTCCTCCATACTTCGAATAAACCTTTGAAGAGCTAATGTATGTGTGTCTCTTAACATGTATTTTTTATCGAAACATACATGTCTGTCTAAACAATATATTGTAATCTAAAGCCACTTTTTCTATGGCCTTATCATTGATTAACTCTTCTGCTACAGGAATGTAAAGCATTTTAATTATCTGAATATATATATATATATATATATATATATATATATATATATATATATATATATATATATATATATATTTTAATATTTAAAGATAACTATATATAATTATATATTGATATAAATATGTAAAATCCATATATATTGAGTTAATGTTATATGAGGGGCTTTCTCAGCAAATAATTCGATTTAAAAATTGTACCGATTGACAGCCCTAATTATATATATATATATTTCATTGGGGTTATGGAATAATGTCCAAATTTTGCTCTTATGGAAATTTTTATTTTACTTTTATTCACCAAAGTATCATTCAACTGATCACAATGTATAGACAGGGCATTAATAACATGAAAAATGTATATTACAATTTGAAAAAAAAAAATGCAGAACTTCTTACACTACTTCAAATAGTTTTCATCAAAAAATACTGCTGTCCAGATACTTAGGTGACATTTCACCCCACGCTTCCTGTAGCACTTGCCATGGATGTGGCAGTCTTATCGGGCACTTCTCACACACCTTACAGTCTAGCTGATCCCACAATAGCTCATTGGGGTTAAGATCCATAACACTCTTTTCCAATTATCTGTTGTCCAATTATCTGTGTTTCTTTGCCCACTAATTTTTTTTTCTTTGCCCAAAATTTATTTTTGTTTTTCTGTTCCAAAAGTGGCTTTTTCTTTGCAATTCTTCCCATAAGGCCTGCACCCCTGAATCTTCTCTTTACTGTTGTATATGAAACAGGTGTTGAGTGGGTAGAATTCAATGAAGCTGTCAGCATGTGAGGCATCGATTTCTCAAACTAGAGACTGATGTACTTATCCTCTTGTTTAATTGAACATCTGACCTTCCAAATCTATTTCTGTCCATGTTAGAGCCAGTTGTCTGTCCTTTGTCTTTGATGACTGTAGTGTACACCTTTGTATGAAATCTTCAGTTTTGTGGCAGTTTCAAGCATTGTTTAGCCTTCATTCCTCAAAACAATGATTGACTAATGAGTTTCTACAGAAAGCTGTTTTTTTTTTTTTGTGCAATTTTTGACTAATATTGAACTTAAGACATGCCAGTCTATTGCATCCTGTGGCAACTCAAAAACAAACACAAAGACAATGTTAAGCTTCATTTAACAAACTAAATAGCTTTCAGCTGTGTTTGAGATAATGGCAGGGGATTTTCTAGTACCATATTAGCAATTTAGCATGATTACTCAAGGATAAGGTGTCGAAATGATGGCTGCTGGAAAAGAGGCCTGTCTAGATTTGAAAAAATTACTTTTTTCAAAAATATTATGGCGCTGTCATGATTCACTTCTTTTATTTTAATGGTGGACTGGTATCATGAGCACATGCAGCCACCTACTGTTCAGTTTAATGCATCGTATTCCATGCCTTTCTCTTAATCCATAAAAAAAATGCCTTTCCATGCCTTTCTCTTAATCCATATTTACCCCAAGTCTAGATCCATCATGACCCAGGTGTCATCTGTTCCTCCCGGAATACACTTCCCATAATCCCCTGTTCTGCTCACTTCCAGCTGTTCCCTATTGTTCTCACCTGTGTTCCATTCCCTCATTAGTCAGTTTGTATATAATGACCTTATTTCTCTTCAGTCCTTGTCAGTTGTTGTATGTGTCTTGACCTGTTCATGTTTTCTCTGTTCCTGTGTTTTCCCTGTTAATCTGTACTTTGTTTGTTTTATTAAAAACTTTTAAGATGTGTTTAGATACTGCTCCTGTGACCTCCCTCCTTGTAACAGAACAACCTACCAAAATGGATCTAGCAGCGCCCTTCATTCGGTTGACTGGAGAGAACTTACCCGTCCCAGAATATTCCCGTCTGTTTTGTGTTCTTGCCAAGTGCACAGAATTTTCAGACTCAACCCTGAAGTCCATGTACTCTATCGCACAACAGTGGAGGGAGTTGCCAGCGACCGTAGATTACACGTGGGAGAAATATGTTGAGATAATATTAGAGACATTCTCTCTTCAGCGGATCCTCATCAATCCGGTTTACGAGTCTGCTCCACGCCATGTCACAGCCACTCCTCCATCCGCTCCACACCATGTCACAGCCACGCTTCAGCCTGCTCTATGCCATGTCACAGCAATGCCTCAGCCTGCTCTATGCCATGTCACAGCAACGCATCAGCCTGATCCATGCCATGTCATGATTCACTGTTGTCTGCCCTTGTGTTTTGTGTGTGTGCTTGCTTTACTAACCACATCTGAAACAGTATCTACCGGCTTCTCTATCTCACTGACCTCCACTAGCATTCAGATGTGTGTCTCTAACACATTAATCTTCTCCATCAGCCTTACTAATTCCTTAAATTTAATACATGTAAACGCCTCACTGCTTACGGAAGAAGCTATAGTATGCATGTAACATGCAATGCAGGAAGAAATATCACGAGAGGATGCCATAACTTACTGCAATTTTTTGTTGTTGTTGTTATGGTTCTTGAGCAGCAATGGTTTGAGATCAGTGTGGTTCCTGATCAGTAGATGTTTGAGGTTGATGCAATAATCTGTGTAGAACAATGGAAAAAAAAAAATATGCACGCAGTGGAGATGCGAGATGTTGACTAGTGGAAAAAGAAAAAAAAAATAGAAAAGTGGAATACCCGAAGCACGCGGTATTGGCCATGGGACAATGGCAAAGGATAAAATTATGAATGTATAAATATAAGCAAGCTAGCAAGCTACAAACACTTGTGCAGTGTGCCGGCAGCAGCTGGAATAGGATGTGGATAAGGTGTTTTGAGTATGTGTATATATATATATATATATATATATATATATATATATATATATATATATATATTATATATATATGACAGATGCACCTCCATTTTATCTCTCCTAATAAAGTACTCATTTTCCACTGGTTACTTCTTTCTATACAGTATATAAGCCACTTGAAACACTATCCTTGACACTGGGAAGACAGCAGAGTAATCATATAGCACAAATCACAGAGTACACTATGAACTTAATAATATTGAATGAAAGGAATCCCCTAACATGGATTAATGACACAAGGGTTTGTAATTCAAATGTTTTCCATCAGTAGGTAGTTCAAAGTTCTGATGTGGTCATGTCTGTTCTATTTAATGAGAATTCTTATCTTGTCAAAGAAAACAGTAAGTGGCCTAAGGCTGCCTCAGCCCATATGAGATACAAATTAATACATGCTCTTCCTTATCAAATAATTCTCTATTGGCCTTGTCCAGTATTTAACTACAGCTGCTGGGCTTGGCATATTGTATTAAGTTAGGGTGCCACAAGGGAACTGTTTTTAATACCTGTTGAATGCAGTGTTCTGCAGCTTTCAGACAAGCATGACACCGTAAAATTGCTATCAACCAATGGCATGAGTTTTGAGAGGGACAGCTGTGACTATTTGTTTTTCATCTAATGGAAGATGGGGAGAATTAAGGAAACTCATTTAACAAAACAAAAACTACTTAACAATTCCATTTTTAATTGCACACATTTTAAAGCAACAAGGTTATCAGTGCATGTGACTAAAAATCTGGAATATGGTGTCATGAACAAAATAATTTTTGATGGCGTGTTCTTTTAATTTTAGTGTCTTGGCCCAGTGTGGATGTTGCACCTCATTTCAATCATCTCCATTTGCAGGAAATATTTTCAAAAGATTTATTTCTGCAATCAATGTGCTGCATTCAATTAAGATCATCTCATGACTTTCTCGAAAGGCATCACACATACGACAATGAAAGCGCAATGAAACCTGACAATGAATGAATATTCCAATAGAATATAATTAACCGAAATGTCTTCCAATTCAAGAGCCTGATTAAATCAATGGGCTGACAGAAAATAATTTGACCATCAATTACTCAGGAGTAATAAAAAAGTCAAATAGAAATCATAAGTTTCTAATTATGGTGTGTGAAATCAGTGGTGCTCAATGGAAATGTGGGGATTATCCCTGGATGTATTAAAGGGAATATTTTGAAAGGGTGTGTTGATCACTGTGCTATGTTGTGAGGAACGATTGTTTGCACTTTTGTAGTGTCAAACTTTGTATTAAAAACTTTGCCAAAGTTCACAGTGTGCTAGCATGGGGTGGAATAATTTGCTGCTCAGTATGCCTTGATATAAATTGTAATTACTATTGGGGAAAAGAATGAGAGGTCTGATGTTGAATTAAAATGTGGACTTTCAAACAAAGTTCCGGCTGTAGAAGTACCTTATTTGTGACATTGCACATATGACATTGGACATATAAGTTTATACACATGCACCTAAAAAATAATAGAGCTACTGCATGTTATCATCATAGTTTGTGATAAAAAAAAAATATATATATTCTGCATAAAGAAAATTTACCATTTTAATAGGACCTTTAAATAGAAAATAAATACAGTTTTTAACCAGCACAAGTTCAAATAAGTACTGTAATGTATGTTATGTAAATAAGAGCTTCACAATTTTAATAATATATTTTTGTATGTATGTATATACACTCAATGAGCACATTATTAGGAACACTTTTGTCCTAATAAAGTTCCCAATGTTGTCTACTGCTGTTTTTGCACTCCTGCCACACAATTGCCTGATTAGATAATCACATTAATAAGTAGCTGCACAGGTGATCCTAATAAAGTTCTAGTGATTGTGTTTATATATATATATATATATATATATATATATATATATATATATATATATATATATATATATATATATATATCAGTTAGTTCCAGTCCTTGAATCTGATTGGACGAGAAACATTCCATAAGCATTGATGGTCTGACACCATCAGCACTCTGAAGCTTCACTGTGTGTATCACGCCGCTTGTGTTCATGCCATTCTAAACTAAAGTGTAAGAGCAGTGCAGATGTGTTAAGAGCTACTCTTTGTCTTTTTTTAAATGTATTTTTTTTTACATTACATATGTTAGCCAGCAGGTGGTGGCAAAAGATAATTTTTATATGTAATATGAGCCATGTAGGTGATGTGAAGTGAATCGCTGTCAGCCAGTGTTTACATACAGCACTCCGTGATCGCTCGTATTACAACTACACTACTAAAGCTAGGAAATAGCTTTAAACAAACAACTTTAAACAAGCATTATGGCTCATCACAGCTGAGACACAACAGACTGATTAATTACACAAACTGAAGGTGCTTACCTCATATGGGACTTTCCACATTGGAGTGGAACGCTGTTTTAAATGGAGGACATTGCGGTTTCTATAGTGAAAGACTCTTGCGCAGTGGCTACCGCAAAATAGGGAGAAATACCCCTTCTTGGATGGCTAATATTCCACTGAGAATGTTGATCTTCAGAAATCTGACAGCATCTCTTCTTGTGTGTGGCAACAGGTGATCGCACATGCTCTGTGTCTCTCTCTCTCTCACACACACACACACACACACATCCATCCATCATTGTTTATCCAATAACTTGTTCGAAACAGCACAAGCCGTTAAACTATTTCTGAAGTTACATTTTTGAGATACTAACGAATGCTTGGACACATCATTTCTGATTCTGATCCACGTAATAAAGTAGTTCCATACCAAATGCGTTTTTATGACCGTACTCAGTTTTTTTAATATTTACTTGTTCATTGAACTGTTATATTTAAGCAATATCACATGAGTAAGACTGGAATCCTGAAATTTCTGCAACCATTTACTCACCCTTGTGTTTAGGTCATGTTCTTGACTTGTTTCGTGAGATTCAGTAAAGCTTCAATATTCGAGGCAATCAACTTCATTTACATTTTTATTAAAAACTATAACCTTAGTGCATTAAATTTCATGTTGCATTATTTTTTCCAAGTGTCATGTACATAAGTAACTCAATGCCATTTTTCATATAGCATATATAAAAATATCTACTGAATGATTGTATGAAAATCTAAATTTGAAAAGTTAAAAAAAAACAATAAATTCACAAATGTTTGTACAGAACATTTTACATGTTCATCCAAACCAAAATTTTCACGACCTTATAATAGTACTCTACCACTGCTGAATCATTTTAATATTCACTCCACCATCAAAGCGTGTTTCCCCTTATATGACTAATCCTGTTTTAAAAGTCAAATTATTCCTGTCATTCTTAGATACATGGAGGATGGTCTTTATTTAGTGCTACTTTTGACAGCAACAGATGGAACACCACCCCAGGGTAGCTTGACAAATAAAGCCATATTTTACATTTAAATAGCAGCAGCCACTTCCAAATCTGTGCTCAAGGAAACCAGATGCACTTGAGAAGTTAACAAGATGCACGCTATCAGCGAATCAGGTGTGACCAGAAAATTAGAGCAATACCTGAGTTAATCTAAACTAACACTGCGAGGAATGCCAGCCAGAGGTGCACAAACATTTTCCCACTGCAAAAAAATATACTTGCTATTAACATACGACACTCCTGAAATCATGCCATGCTCACTCACAAACATTACTGATATTTACAAGTACAGAGACCATCTCAGTTTCCCTTTTATCAGTTGCAACGAAAGCAACAGAATAGAATATAAAGGCAAGCCGGTCACAAACAGATACATAAATTAGGAAAAGAATATGAAATTCAATTTCCAGAGGCTAGCTGCCGCAACAGTCTCTCTTTCTCTCATCCTTAATTAAAAAGCAGTGAGCTGAAGAGGGGCTACATCATCCCTGTAGTGATTGGTGGCAAACTCCACTGAGAAAACAGGCCGCAATAACAAGGCTGGAGAAATTTCCTCTTCTGTGCCCAAGCTCTCTCTTTCTCTGTATATCTCTGTTTCTCTCTCTTCCACCAACCTTAGAGGTTAAGCTCAAGTAGTTCAGCTCTATAGGAACCAAATGTGAGATTACTCAGACAACATAAGCCTGTTTGAACTCTGTAATCTCTAGTTGTTTACGTTCTGTGTTAGGATGTCATGAAATAAACAATAAGTTACAGGTAAAGGTACAGACGGAAAGTTCACCCAAATATGAAATGTCTGCCATACTTTACTCCCCCTCATTGTTGATCTAAACCTGTGTGGCTATTTATTCTTTGGAAAACAACAGGAGAATTGTTCAAGAATACCATGTCCGCTCCTTTCCAAATAATGAAAGTGAAAGGTATTTGGGTCTGTCAAGCCAAAAAAAAAAAATACAATAAAAGCACTGTAAGAGTATTCCATATGACACATTACATGTATTTCAAATCTTCTGTGTCATAAATGAGAGATGAAAAACACTACAGCTTAAGCAACCACCTCAATTTGTGATGGCTCTTTGGCCTCATGTGTTGACTTGCGTGCTCTTCAGAACTCAGTCTTCTAACGGTTGAGCTACTGGACAATTTAATCACATACAAACAAGCTTGTACATTAAGTTGGTTATGTATCGCCTTACAAGTCATACACTATAGAAAAAGTTTTTCAATGTTGTTAAATAGAATTGTGTGCGGAACAGGGCAAAAACTAAATGTTTATATACTGATAATCTGCCCTTATACTCATGATTTGGTGAAAGGGATAAAAAGTCGTTGTTTTAGCATCTAGTTTTCATTCCACCAAGAAAAGTGCAAAAATGTAGGTATTGTGGCATGATTCTATGAGACCATTTTGGAGAACATCTGGCTAATAAATTATCCAAGTTAGAATGTATTCTTGTACCACCCTCTGTGTAGGAAAACTTAATGACCAAGATATTCAACAAATATGAGGAAAACCTGCCCTAACAAGTAAGTGTACTTGACCCTAGCTGACGTGCACAACAAGGATGCTGCACTTTGCAATTTAAGAGCATCGCTCTCTTGACACCTGGCTGGGCAACTTTTCTTCAGACCCGCACACACACTCACAAGACAATGAGCAAATGTGTCCGCCAACATGCCAAGCAGACCGTGAGCGGTCTAAGATGGTCACAGAGCACGAGTGCCCTAGCCTGTGGGAGAGGGCTGACAGATCCACCCAGTCAGCCTGTTTATGTGCTGGACAGGGTTCAACATAAGACTGTCGTCAGAAATAGAGGAAGGCCATGGGGCAGGTGGAAGTGCAGCTCCAGGTAATGAGAGGGATAAAAGGTCATTCCTGCAGGTCAGGAGGGGGTCAAGAGTGAACATTGTAATTACTTGAAGCACAAGGAAAACTCTGACAGACACAGTACTGTGCAAAATTTTTAGGCACTTGGGAAAAATGTTGCATAGTGATGATGTCTCCAAAAATAATGCCATACATTGTATTCATTTATCAATGAATGCCATACAAGGTCGAGTAATTTTATTGTCCTTGCTTTGCCATCTTACCTGACTCTAAACTTCCTCTGAGAATAGTCCTTGAAAGAAGCCAATATGCTTGCAGATACTGCACTTCCACCACTGCCCTTTCTGGACAGATTTATGAGAGAGTTGCTCATGAAAACACTTTCATTTGTGTGTACAACCCTTGACAACAAAGCACGAACCAACAACCCAAAATAAATGCACTTTTGCATAAATATTTTAGGCAAGGACTACCCTATTAGCATAACAAAGACGATGACGGTGGCGTGGAATGCAATAGGGATGGCTTGAAGGAGCACAGCCAATCTGTTTGTGTTCTTTGGGGAAATTAGCTGCTCTCAGAACTGTTTTTAGAGGGAAAAGAGAGACAGTTTGAGCTCTGAAAGAGAGTGGTGTCATTTAGGGTCAAATCTATTATCCAGTTCCCACTGCCTTCGGGTTTGTTGAGCTCTAATCCTTGAAATGAGCAAAAACATTGTTTGTTTGAAGCATTGTTTTGGATCTCATTGTGTCTGTGCGGTCCATGAGTATTTAGTTTATAAAGATCATAAATGCATTCTACCAATAGGAGAGGAGAAAATAAGACATGTTTTATATTATGAATAGTAAGTAGCAACTAAATAACACTTAGTGAAAATTTAGAACAGAATTAAACATGAGAGTAAAAACTGTATATTATAAGTTTTAAACTGAGGGAAAAACAAGGATGCAAATTGCAGAGAGCTGAATCATATGAAGTTTTAAAAAAATACAAATAAATGCACCTGTATCAGTGGTTCTCAACTGATTTTGCTATAGGAACCATTTTACATCAGACATCCAGTAGCTATTCAGCACATAACAAAAAATAGTTTGGTATGAAAAGATAAAAGAAAAAACAAGCAAATAAAGGCTTATTACAGCTAAAAACTTTTACTATAGTTCATAACTTGCGAGGCGATGCATTTTAATGTTTGCATTACATAACCAACAACATTTACAAGCTTTGAGTGTATTCAGTTTGCGAGGTAGCTCAACTCATAGAGTGTTGCACATGCGTTGCAAAGGTACGAGTTCCGCAGACACCGTAAAACAAAAGTGTCATAGAAGTACAACAAAATGACGTGGTTGCTTCAGCAATTGCATTTTTCCTCTCATATTTGCTTTTTTTAATGTTTAGGATAGGGAGGTCTATTTGGCTTATTTAAAAATTGATTAGAGCATAAATCTTAAAAGCCTCATCTGTTTGGGAGAAAATGTGACTTTGTTAAAGCCACACAGTGGACATATCAGGTCCTATTTTAAGAATGCAAGCGTTACACATAATGCAATGCCTTAAGTCAGGGGTTTTCTAAGTTTTTTATGACAAGGGCCCCCAAATATGACAAACACCTTGCAAGAGACCCACTCCTAAAAAATATATAAAGGTTGCTATATATTTTTGTGTATAAAGACCAGGAAATATACAGTACTGTGCAAAAGCTTTAGGCACTTGTGAAAAATGTTGCATAGTGAGGATGTCTTCAAAAATAATGAAATAAATAGTTTTCATTTATCACTTACAAAGTCCAGTAAACATAAAAAGCTAAATCAATATTCGGTGTGACCACCTTTGCCTTTAAAACAGCACCATTTCTCCTAGGTACACCTGGACACAGTTTTCCATGGTTGTTGGCAGATAGACACAATGTTCATTGGGGGGCTTTGTGGGGGCAATGATATCTGTATCAGGGCTCCCTGTTCTTCTATTCTATTTGCAAAAGTAATGTTTGGGAGTCTAACATTTATTTAAGATATAAATAACCCTGACAAATGCTTTTGTGACCATCTTTTGCACATTACTGTGTGTGTATATATATATATATATATATATATATATATATATATATATATATATATATATATACACACAATTTAAATAATTAGCTTATATTGCTATTGTGCTAAAGCCGAAAATTTTAAAAATATTACATGCAGGGATGCACCAATGTATCGGACAATTATTGACCAAATTAAAACCATTGGCTATAACCATTGACAAAGTGTCAGTACCAACCAACCTCTTTTATATCTGTGTTTTTATGCTTTTGATTGCATAAGCATGAAAACTAATAATGTAAATGTATTGCATTGCATTATGTTTGTAATAATGTATATGTGTAATATAAAGAAATACCTTCCAAAATAAATTACATCTGAAAAAGTAAATCATGGTGAATGTAATAGTGTATTATATGAATGTGTAATGTTCTGTCATATGTTAAATGTGAATTGTATCGTTTAGAACTGCAAATTAAACTTTTTTCCCCCACATAAATCGTTGTTACATTTGTTATCTTGTATCTTTCATTGCACTCTTAAATTGGCCTGTCATGTATTTAACAGATCAAATCTATGTTCAATAGAAATGTTTTATTGTTAGTACAATAAAGTAGCATTTTTCCTAAGCAAAACAGTGATCTGACATAATAAGTGGCAAACGGTCACATCAGAATCAGATTATATATTTTTGTTAAATCGGTATTTTATTGGCCAAAATTTTGATAACGGTGCATATCTAATTATCTGAAAAATATTTTTTATTTTCTGAAATTTTACACACACCTAATTCCAAATTGCGCTTTGAGACACTTCATTTACACACAATACACACATTTTGCACTTCTACACCCACAGTAGCCCAAACACTCCCACCCACACCCAATTGCGCTTTGCGCTGGCATGAAAGTTGCACTTAGAATTAGCGCACTCACGAAAATTGGATAAGACCTTGCGCGTAGCGCTGCACTTTACACACTCACGAAAATAGAGCCCAAAATCTCAGAATTGCTGCAATTCGTGTAATAAAACATGTAATATCATTATGCAAAAATGTCGCCACAGTCACATAATTTTCCTGAGATCAAGCAAACATATTAACATGACTAGGTGTCAGTAGCATGACACTTACCGGCAGAGTATGCAGACCGAGAGTGAGAAGGTTGTTGTTGTTCCTGCTTGCAACCTCAAAGTGAATAAAATATAAGTTCTGTTACAAACCTGTTTCTTTAATTAAATAAGAAACATTACATGGTACCAGGAGTGGTAAAGATCACCAACGCTGATAGTCGTCATGGAAAGTGTTAAACCGCCTGACGCTGTGAACTGGACTGGAAATATTGATCACGAATGGCGTACGTTTAAGCAGAGATTTGCACTGTACTTGCAGGCAGTGGGCCTGGATGAAGCGTCGGATGCACGCAAGATTGCATTGCTTCTCACCGTCGTGGGACCTCAGTCGATAGAGGTGTTTAACACACTTGTGTTTGCACAGGCTGAGGACAAAGGCAAATACAACGTGGTACTGGAAAAGTTTGATTCGCACTGCACACCGAAAAAAAATGAGACTTTTGAAAGGTATGTTTTTCGTTCTCGTCTACAACAACAAGGAGAGACTTTTGACTGTTTCTTAATGGATTTAATGTTGAAAGCTAAAACATGCAATTTCGGTCAGTTGCAAGATTCAATGATACGTGACCAAATTGTGTTCGGCATCAATGATAAAAAAGTAAGGGAGAGGCTCTTGAGAGAAACAGAGCTAACCTTGAATGAAGCGGTGCGGATATGTCATGCCAGTGAGATAGCTCTTCAGCATGCTAAAACCTTTGGTGACACCACAAAGATGAGCGGAAGTGACAGTTCAGCTGTAGCTGCAGTAACAGAGAAGCTGCACAAAAGCAGAATGAGTAAACTGAAACAGCAAAAGGAGAAAGAACTGTTTAACTGTAAGAGATGTGGCAAAAGACACCTGCCAAAACAGTGTCCAGCCTACGGCAAAGTCTGTGCCAAGTGTAAAGGGCAGAATCATTTTGCCAAGCAATGCTTTACAAAGGGTGGACAAAGTCAAAAGGAACGTGTGCATGCAGTGGAAGAAACAGCCCTCAGTGACACATTCTTCGTTGGAATGGTGCAGCAGGCCGATATCAGTCAAGAAAAAACTGAAGTGACTGATTTGAATATTGTTGCACGAGACAAGTGGATGACTGCTCTGGAAATAAATGGAGTAACAGTATCGCTCAAGCTAGACACAGGGGCAAAAGTCAACCTGATTTCGGAGCATGATGTCAGAGCAATGAAAATCAAGCCACGTATAAGTCAGAAAAAGGTGCAACTCAAAGCTTATAATGGGCAGAACATTCCAACAAGAGGAACATGCACTCTCAGGGTAAAAGTTAAAAACAGAGAACATCACCTCATGTTTGTGGTCGTTCCAAATGGCCATGATTCTGTGTTGGGAGACAAGGCATGTGAAGACCTGGGTCTGGTAAGAAGAATATACACCATAAATAATGGAGAAACACAGAACAATGTGGAACATATAGTGAGACAGTTTCCAGACATATTTGAAGGGTTTGGAAAATTACCATTCACCTACAAAATACAGTTGAAAAAAGACGCACAGCCAATAGTCCTCGCACCAAGGAGGGTTCCAGCACCACTTCGTGATAAGCTGAGGCAAGAGCTGGAAAGAATGACATCAATGGGAGTCATAGAAAAAGTGGAAAAGCCTACAGAGTGGGTTAACTCAATGGTGTGCGTGAAGAAAGCCAATGGTGATCTACGTGTGTGTATAGATCCAAAGGACTTAAACGCAAACATTCAGAGAGAACATTATCAAATTCAAACACGTGAGGAAATTATAAGTGAAATGGCAGATGCAAAGTTCTTTACAAAGTTGGATGCATCTCAGGGCTTTTGGCAGCTGAAACTACATGAAGACAGCACAAAGTATTGTACATTTAACACACCCTTTGGCCGATACTCCTTCTTGAGGATGCCGTTCGGAATTTCCTCAGCTCCTGAAGTATTCCACAGGGCTATGGAACACATTATTGAAAGCATTGAGGGTGTGCGTGTGTATGTGGATGACATTGTGTTGTGGGGATCCACAATAGAACAGCACAACAAGAGGCTCATGGACGTCCTACAGCGAGTAAGGAAGTATGGGCTGAAGTTGAATAAGGACAAATGTCAGTTTGGAGCAACTGAAATCAAGTTCCTAGGAGATAAGCTGTCAGAAGGGGGTGTGGAACCAGACAAGAGTAAAATTCAAGCAATACTCAAAATGCCCAGACCCACAGACAGAAAGGCTGTATTGAGAGTGATGGGGATGATAAATTTCGTCGGAAAGTTCATACCAAATCTGTCTTCAAAAACAGTTTATATGAGAGAACTGTTACGTGTTAAAGGAGAGTTCAAATGGACAGCTGATCATGAACTAGAATGAGGACGACTGAAGGCTCTCCTCACTACAGAACCTGTGCTGACGTTCTTTGACCCAACAAAGAGGACAAAGATCTCGACAGATGCATCCAAAGATGGACTGGGTGCAGTTCTGCTGCAGGCGGAGGGAGAGAATTGGAGGCCAGTCGCATATGCCTCGAGAACGATGACTCCGTCTGAATGTCGATACGCACAAATAGAGAAAGAGTGCCTGGGTTTAGTGTATGGAGTGGAGAGATTTCACAGCTATGTGTACGGCTTACCGACCTTTGTGGCAGAGACAGATCACAAGCCATTAATAGCCATAATTAAAAAGAACTTGAATCAAATGTCTCCAAGAATTCAACGACTGATGATGCGACTGCAGAGGTATGACATGGAGCTAATTTACACTCAAGGAAAGTATCTAGTTCTGGCAGATGCTCTGTCCAGAGCTGCGGAACAGAGTGGAAAATGTGAAAGTTCCACGGAGGCTGATGTGACTCAGCATGTGAACATGGTAGCTAAAGCTCTTCCAGTCACAGATGCAAAACTCAAACAAATTGCAGTGGAGACTGAGAAAGATAGATGTATGCAATTGGTCATTACACATCTGAATGAAGGGTGGCCTAGGGGAGAATGTGCCCAGTACTACAACATCAGAACAGAGTTGAGTGTTGTCAAGGGACTTCTGCTGAGGCAGAACAGGATCATTATCCCTCAGTCACTGCGACAGGAGATGTTGAAAAAACTGCATGAGGGACACCTTGGTGCAGAAAAATGTAAAAGGAGGGCTAGGACTGCAATCTATTGGCCCGGAATAAACGCAGACATCGACAGGATAGTGTCAACCTGTGATACTTGCTTGAAGCATCATGCTAAGCAACAGAAGGAGCCAATGATCATCACTGATGCACCAGATGAACCATGGCAGAAAGTTGGGACTGACTTATTCTTCCTGAATGGACGAAACTATTTGCTGGTGATACTATCTGTCAAACTATCCAGGGATTGCGTTGCTTTCCAATACATCTGCTGCTTGTGTGATAACACACATAAAATCCATCTTTGCGAGACACGGCATTCCGCAGGTGGTTTGCAGTGATAATGGGCCATGCTACAGTGGCAAAGACTTCCAGAAGTTTTCTGAGGAATATGGGTTTCAACATGTGACATCAAGCCCGTTATATCCGCAGTCGAATGGAAAGGCGGAGAAAGGAGTACACATAATGAAGCTACTACTCAAGAAAGCAGTGGACAGCCAATCAGATCCTTATTTAGCCTTGCTAAATTACCGTGCTTCTCCATTAGAACACGGTGTGTCTCCTGCAGAAATCATGATGGGGCGCAAATTAAGGACAACACTTCCTTGCTTAGCGACACCAAACAAGAACAAGTACCTGAAAAGAAAACAAAGGCACCTGAAACGGAGACAGAAAGCTAATTATGACAAGGCATCAAAAAGCCTAGAACCACTCTCCAATAATGACACAGTAAGACTTGAGGATTGCAATACCTGGACTAAAAGAGCCACAGTTCTGGAGAAGGTGAACCCAAGATCTTACACAGTCAGGACAGAGGATGGTCAAATCCTGAGGAGAAATCGGAGAAGTCTGTTGAAAACAAAAGAGACACTACCAATAGATACATATACAGGTGACACAGACTGTGCTGAGACAACAACAACATCGGACACACTTCCAGTGTTGGATGACAATGAACCAGCTGAAGAAATACGTTCAGATTTGCATTCACCTGTACTGAGAAGATCGAAACGCACAGTAAAGCCTCCTAATAGACTTGACCTTTGAATATTGCTTAAACATAACATAAGCATTAAAAAAAAAAAAAGGCGACAGAAGGAAATGTAATCGGTTGATTATTATTACTGTGATTGCAATGTAAAATTCTTGAGATTGTTGTTTGATGCATTACATCTTGTATAAGGTGTACAGTGCTTGCTTATTGGTTAGTTAATATATAAGTAGTTAGTTGTAATAACTTGTTCTTTACCTCTAATGGAAAGGGGATGTAGTGATAGTACAATTGTAGATGTGGGTACAGAAACTAACCACCATGTGTCAGTAGCATGACACTTACCGGCAGAGTATGCAGACCGAGAGTGAGAAGGTTGTTGTTGTTCCTGCTTGCAACCTCAAAGTGAATAAAATATAAGTTCTGTTACAAACCTGTTTATTTAATTAAATAAGAAACATTACAAACAGTACATGAATAATCACAAATGAATGCCTGAATTAATAGTTATTTCTGCATAAATTACTAATGAGTTAAGGAATGGACTAATCTGGAACTAATAAAGAGCTAACATTAACTTCAACATGACTCATATGAATTCATGCATTAATAACTGTCACCTTAATTACATGTTAGTACATGTTTGATAGTTAATGCATTAATTAACATTAGGCAATATAAAACTAGATAAAACTGGCTTTATAAGAAATAATGTGAAGTACATCAATCTTGAATTAAATGTGAATATTTTAATATGATCATAATTAAAAAAAAATATATAACTTTTGATGTCTTCATTTTTGGCACAAACATCACTGGATGACGCAGGATTATTCTGCATAATTTACTTGGATCATCCTTATCAAATGTTGAACATCTTAAAGAAATAGTTCTCCCATCATTTACTCACCTTCATGCCATTCCAGATGTTTATGAGTATGTTTTGTTTGCAAAACACAAACTATATATCTAAGCTCTGTAAGCCCATTCAATGCATGGTGCTTGTGAATGGGGAAAAAAATGATTTTTCATGAAAAAGGAGTTATATTTTTGTCTGATCTCACCAAAAAGTGACTGGACAACTTCAGAAGACATTAATTAAAGCTTTAACTTCATGGTAAATCAAATGATGCTAAACGATATGTGATTTAACTTGGATGAATACTTGTGAAGTACATGTGTATTTAATCGTATGTTTATAATGATGTGCCCCACCAAGTAAAGTCATGATATGATGCTGCAGTAACAAGTCATCTGTTGATTATTGTTTACGTGTAGTTAACAATGAGTTAATAATGATGTACCCCACCAAATAAAGTCATGACATGATGATGCATTAACAAGTCATGGGTTCATGGGTAGTTACAGTGCAGTGAAAAAGTATTTGCCCCTTCCTGATTTCTAATATTTTTGTGGTCTGTAATCCAGATTTTACTGTAATATGTAACCTGGTGAGATTACACTAACTGGGCTCAGGCGTATGATCAACCTGGTGCAATCTAACATTCGTGCTGCAGTTACTAGCCAGCATACCACAGCGATTTCAGTGTCACAATACCTAATTTATGTATGAATATTCAAATACTTGCAGTATGTTAAAAACAGCTACTTCCCCCATATTTAAAAAGTACAAAACATAATAATTAGTCCACTTGAGCCTTCAATTCTGTCCGTTACTCATTCACACCGCTCCCGTGAATTGGGAAGTGGAAGCTAGCCACTAGATTTAGACCTTCTGCTTATGAACTCATAGTCCCACGCTGCATTGCAATGTAAACAAACATGGCGGCGTGCATGACCAGCCACATGATGCGATAGCAGCTTAATCAGTCCTTGTAAACATCAAACTGACATGTTATGTTTTAATATATTTATAAACTGTCCTCCAGTGCATCTGCTGTGACTGTAAATTAATTAAAATATTACAGCATGCATTAATGAACTCTGGATATTAACTGTACAGAAAAACTCATGAGCGAAGGGTAAATTGATGACGTTACCTGCTTGTCGGTCTACAAGGTATTGCTGTTGCATAAACCACTGACAGCTGGGATGCTGAAGCCAGAATAGATGCTGAATGAAGTCTTTGTGAAGTTGTGGATATCCAATGGAAATCCGGGTGGCAACATGGCCAGCCGTAGAAGCTGTAATTGCCGATTTGTGTGCTACAATCTATGGATTCTTTAATTGCCCTCTTGTCGCACTACTGATAGTTAATGAAGATATGTCAAGGTTTTATGTTATGTTATATCCTGTTTGAGACCATGCAGGATGATAACGTTACACATACTGTGCTGCTGTAGCCATTTCTTGGTGCTTTACGTGAGGTAAGTAACAGCTTTATATATTTTGACACAAGGGAAAGCTTCCGATTGGGTGCATAGGACGAGGCACACCTGTTCGACTTATCAGCTGTGCCATGCAGAATTTCCTAACTGAATTTACTGTCATTTATACAACACATATCCCCCATGTGAAAAACGAACTGCCCCCTTAAGATTAATAACTGGTTGTGCCATATTTAACAGCAACAACTGCAACCAAACCAATCGTTTACAATGCTGTGGTGGAATTTTGGCCCACTCTTCTTTGCAGAACTTGTTTTGTTCAGCCACATCGGAGGGTTTTCGAGCATGAACTTGCCGTTTAACGTCCTGCCACAGCATCTCAATCGGGTTCAAGTCAGGACTTTGACTAGGCCACTCCAAAACTTTAATTTAGCTACTTTTGAACCATTCAGATGTGGATGGCTCAAAGGTTTACTCCTATGCTTTGGATCATTGTCTTGCTGTATAATACAGTTACGCTTGAGCTTCAACTCATGGACTGATGACCGGACATTCTCCTTTAGGATTATCTGGTAGAGAGCAGAATTCATGTTTCCCTCAATTATTGCAAGTCTCCTTGGCCCTGAAGCAGAAAAGAATCCCCACACCATCACACTACCACCACCATGCTTGACCGTTGGTATGATGTTCTTTTTGTGGAATTATGTGTTTGATTTACTCCAGATAATTAAATAATAATTCTATTTAGAACCCCAGTGAGCAAGCCAAAGGTGACTGTGGCAAGGAACACAAATTACATTAAGATATTGGTTAATGGAGAACAATCATTTTAGGATTAACCAGGCTCACTGTGGGGGCATTTTCCCCTCTTGCAAAACAGCATGAATATAATGCCAATATTTGTTATTTCTGTGCAGTACAAGTCATGGTTTAAAATGTGTAAACTAAGTAAGTGTTAAGGTCCAATGTTTAAACAAATTAAGATTAATGACTAATAACTGCAGAAGTTCACACAGATGCATTGTCCTTCGTTAGTTGGCTGTTGAATGCTCTTTTTGGAAATTAATTTATAGTATATTTATTACATTTCAAGAGTGTAGTCCATCAACTGGCAAAGGTAATGCAGACAGAGATCAATGTGGTGGATAGCAGTTCAACCGGCAGTTCATTTTGGTAAGGTTCGGTGGGATCCATCCTAAGTCCAAGTTTCAGGCAGTGGCATACGAAGTGTCAAATGTCTTACAGTTAGAGCTGAACTTATATAACATTAAGAAACACAAAATTGTATGGGAAAAAACATTTATTGTGAAGAAAAAAAACAGAAAAAAAAAAACAATACTGAAATACAAGTGTCAATTCCAAGTTCTACCAAGATGCTTTAAATGACTGAAATATTGTATTTTATGTGTATATATATATATATATATATATATATATATATATATATATATATATATATATATATTTTATTTTAACATATACATAGACTCAAAAGAAAACAAACAAACATACCTGTAATACATACAATACACTTTTAAATTATTTACAAGGTATGTTTTGTCTCTATCTCTCCTTATGTAAAATTGTAAATGCTAAAAATGCTAATTTGAACACTTAAAATGTTCAAATAACAAAATGTTATGTTAAAAAACATAACCTCGTCAAAATGGATATTATGAACACTCTGACTACAATCCTTAATTTAGTCCAACAAAACAACCAATAATTTTAGTTAAAAAATATCAGCATTACCATTGGAAATAGCAAGAAGCCAGCCAACACCTAGAGAGCGTCAAAGTGCACCACCAGAAACAAACTCTCCACCAACTGTAGTTCCAGGCATAAATGTAGCAAACTATGGCTGTGTCTCATTTGGAAGACTGCGTCCTCCGGAGGTCACATTTGTTGGCCGCATACGTCTCGTTTCATTATTTATATATTTTTTTGTCTTTCTTTTTCTTATTTTTTATCTATTGTCAATGCCTTTTATGTATATGCACTTACATTTATACAGTTGTTAAACTTTTTTGCATTCCCAATAAAAACATTCAATAAAAAAACAAAAATTAAACGAGACACCTCGATGACATATGCGGCCAACAAATGCGACCTTCGGAAAAAGAGAAACAGCCTACCTGTACTTGAAATGGATGTTTCACACAAAAATGTTCATGCACAAAATTATTGAATGTTTATATACTCATATGTCCATGGAAAAATTAACAAAACAAATGACTATTATTAACAATGATGTTGTTGATGATGATGTGTCATGAACCCCGCTCCTCTGCCCCATCCCCGCTTCGTCGCACACACACTCACTCCTCAAGCTCGCACGCTCGTTCCGCCCCCCTCGAGCTCACGCTCGTTTTGCTCCCTCGAGCTCTCACGCTCGTTTTGCTCCTTCGAGATCTCACATGCACGCTCCTATGGCCAGAACATTATGACCACCTGCACTCGTCTCAATCACCCCTTTAATCGTTTCACCTGCACTCGTCTCATCACCTTTAATTGTTTACACCTGCACCTTCCCCTATAAATACCACAGCACATCCGTTTCACGGGTGTTGGTTATTGTATTTAGTTTCCCGTGTCTTTGCCCCCTGCTAGTCTCGTCTAGTTCTGAAACTCCTCTCGTTTACCCCTTAGCTTGCCAGCTCCCCTTGTTCCCCTGTCTTTTGCTCCCTCTAGTCCCGTCTCGCTGTTTCTGATTACCCTGGCTTTGACCCTACGCTTTCCACAACCTCTCTCTTTGGATTTGCCCCTTTTATATTCTCCGATTCCCCGGCTTCGACCTCACGCTCCCCTTGACTACTCTTCACTGGATTTGCCCTTGTTTTGTACTGTTGCCTGCTTTTATTTAATAAAGCAGTTTTTCCCCGACATTGTGACTGTCTCAACTTGTGTTCGCTACATGATGATGATGATGATCCAGTCATTATCATTATTTTTATTTTGAGTTCTGATGAAACTCACAAAGTAATATTGAGAAATATATATATATATATATATATATATATATATATATATATATATATGTATCTAGTATACATATATATAACAAACAATATATTGATCTAGCTATGGTATGGATAATTAGAGGAGGGTGAGTATGGTAGGGTGAATATGAAATGAAAGGTACGGAGAATAACGTTAAATGGGTTAAGATCAAAATGGGTTAAGATCAAAAATTTTATATACAGTAATTCCAAATCAGATGATTGCAACATGTTCCAAAAAAGTTGAAACAGGGTAGTTTAATAACAATTTGACAAGTTAAAATAACAAGGCGATGTGAAACAGGAGATGTTAAACAGGTGAGGCACTTGTGACATAGTACTATATACTGTATAATGAGCCTACAAAAACAGCCAGGTCCTTCAAGAGCAAGGATCGTTCAAGACTTGTCAATTTTCCAACAGATGCATCAGCAAATAATCCAGCACTTTGAGAACAATTTTCCCCAAAGACAAATTGGAAGGATTTTGGGGATTTCAACCTTTACAGTGAACAATACAGTTTAAAGATTCAAGGAATCTGGTAAAATTTCAGTGTGTAAAGGGCAAGTCGAAAACGACTTCTGAATGTGCGTGATCACTGATCACTTAGACATCACTGTCTTAAAAACATCATTCATCTGTAATGGATATCATGAACATTGGCTTGGGATAACTTTAGTAAACCTTTCTTAGCCAACACCACTTGCAGCAGCATCCACAGATGCAAGTCAATACTTTACTATGCAAAGCAGAAACTTTACAGCAACACTGTCCATAAGCGCTGATGACGTCTCTGGGCTCAGTCTCTACTTAGATGGAAATTAGAACAGTGGTACTGAGTTTTTTTTGGTCCGAAGAGTGCACATTTCAAAAAGTGTTTGAAAAAGACAGCCATCGTGTTATCTGAGCCAAAGAGGAAAAGGACCATCCAAGCTATTATTAGCATCAGGTCCAAAAGCCAGTGACTATATTTAAAATAAAGGACGTTCTCTGTAAATTTAGGTCATTTTTCACAATTACAGTGTGGTGTCCCTCACAGGTCAATTTTAGGACCCTTGCTATTTTCCCTGTATATGCTTCCTCTGAGCTCTATTTTTCAGAAGTACAGCATATCTTATAACTCTTATGCTGATGATTCTCGGTTTTATTTCCCAGTGAGTGTAGACAAGAATTGTTCATCTGAGAATGTCCTTAATTGCTTCAAAGATATTAAACATTGGCTGGAAAAAAATGTCTTACAATTAAATGAATGCTAAAATGAGGTTCTGATTTTATGTTCCTCCATGTCCTCCTTACCTTGCCAGTTAGGTCATCTGTCATCGAATGTACACGATCATGTGAGGAGTCTTGGAGTGATGTTAGACTCCTTGTTACTTTTCAATAAGCAGATCAGTGCTGTTGTCAAGGGTAGCTTTTTCCACCTGACATCTATAGCTAAAATAAAAAAGATTCTTTCCCATAAAGACCTGGAAATTATAATCCACTCAATTATTACGTCATGGTTAGACCATTATAACTCATTGTACATTGGTCTGCCCCAAACTGCGTTATCCCACCTACAGCTAGTTCAAAACGCAGCAGGCTTTTAACAGGGTCAAGAAAGAGGGATCACATTTCCCCGGTTTTAGCATCTCTAGACTGTCTTCCTGTGATATTCAGGGTTGATTTAAAAATTCAGATTTTTGTCTACAAGGCACTATCTGGTCTCACACCCCAATATATCAGTGACCTTCTACACCCATACTCCCAAACACCAGAGTCTTCTGAACAACTTATTTTGAGGGTTCCTCGTTGCCGCAATAGATCAAAGGGTGAACTTGGCTTTTCTGTGATGGGTCCTAATCTATGGAATCTCCCTTTCCAAGTGAGGTCAGCTTCATCATTAGCCATTTTTAATCTTCTTTAAAAACATATTTTTAGTCTGTAGCTTTTGAATAGATCATTGGATAGTTTGAAATGGATAAACACATGTTGTATATTTTTTTTTATTTTATTATGTATTATATTTAACTTTAAATCAATCTGTTTTTAAATCACTCTGTCATTTTGTTTGTTTGATCTGTAAAGCACTTTGGGTCAACGTCTGTTGTTTTTATATGTGCTTTATGAATAAAGGTTGACTTGATTTGACTTGTATGGGCCAGATGTGTTATTTTCCATGGTATGGGTAACTCGCCCATCTGTGATAACACCATGGATGCAGACAGATATGTACAAGTTTTGGATCGCCATATACTGCCATCCAGCACCGATGTTTTTTCCAGGGACATCCCTGCATTTTCCAGTAAGACAACTTCAAACCACATACTTCCTGGATTTCAAGCGCATGGCTGTGTAAGCAGAGAGTGTGGGCACTAGACTGGCCTGCCTGCAGTCCTGACCTGTCTCCAATTGAGAATGTGTGGTGCATTATGAAGCACAGTAGATCGCAATGCAGACCCTGTACAATTGTGCAGCTAAAGACCTACATAATGGTTGAATGTTGGAAAATTACACTTTCTAAACATAACACAGTTGTGTCTTCAGTGCCCAAATGCTTTATAGATGTTATTAGAAGAATTGGTGATGTTTCACAGTGGTATACACTCGACTGTCCCAACATTTTTGGAGAGTGTTGTAATAATCTGATTTGAAATTTCTGTACATTTAAAAAAAACAAAAAAACAGGGTAAAGCATCGTATAATGTGTAGTTGTAGAGCTTTCAATATAGCAAAGGGTGATTATAATTTACAAATCACAAATTTTTGTTTTTATTTGCATTTTTCATACTGTCCCAACTTTTTTGCAATTTGGGTTGTACATAAAATATTTAAATTATGACAA
Organism: Xyrauchen texanus; assembly: GCF_025860055.1. Classification (NCBI taxonomy): domain Eukaryota; kingdom Metazoa; phylum Chordata; class Actinopteri; order Cypriniformes; family Catostomidae; genus Xyrauchen; species Xyrauchen texanus. The sequence goes on along the minus strand of NC_068294.1, from coordinate 37,341,290 downwards.
TATATAATATGCTTGTTTAATTCAAGATTGAAATACTTCACATATTTTCTTATAAAGCCTGTTTGATTTAGTTTATTCCCTAATGTTAATGAATGCATTAACTATCAAACATGTACTAACATGTAATTAAGGAGGCTGTAATTAATGCATGAATTCATATGACTCATGTTTTAGTTAGCTCTTAATTAGCTCCTGATTAGTCCATTCAATAATTCATCATTAATTCATGGAGAAGTATCTATTAAATCAGGTATTAATTTATGATTATTCATGTACTGTTATTATAAAATGTAAAAAACAATATATATATATATATATATATATATATATATATATATATATATATATATTAGTATTATTTTGATCAGTGTCAATGTTTTATTGTTTGCATTGTTGTTTATTGTTTTATTTGTATATCAATATAATGAAATATTCCATTTGATTTTCATTTAGCAATATTTTTCCTTTCCTAAAAAAACAAGTTTGCAACCTATTTTTGGGTTGTGACCAACGAGTTGACAACCAATAATTGCACATGAACATTTATATGAATAACTTAATAGGAAAGTGGAATTAAAATGAATTATTTCTATATATTACTTGATTACATTACAATAACCTTAATATGATTTTAATTTGACTGATGTCAGCGAAGTGCAAAGGCATAATTAATTGAATCAATTAAAACCTGGAGGGGGCCACATCCAGCCCTTTTCCACCGATATTGGGATGGTTCTCATGCCCTGCTGGTTCAAGGCTGGGGCAATCTGGAGCCTGTTGAAAACCACCGTCCGTTCTTTTCCTCTGACCTGAGAGCTGAACAATGATGCAACGGGTGACTACCTTAAACATAAACAAACATGGGGCATTACAGTGTGTTTGTCTTATTTTTGAGGATATATTTAAACATATATATCAATGCAATCCATCGATATTATATTGCTCAACAAGATTGTCAGAGACGACATCTACGCTAGTTGTCTAAAGATGACAGGTAATGTAATTACATTATATATTATGAACTATGGCTTAAATTGCTATGTTCTGTAAACTGTTACAGTGGAATCATTATGAACATTTGTGTAGCACATGGTTGTATATGGATTTTTGCCATAGCATATAATGTTTTACTTAACAGATAGCCACAATCTTCCTAATTTAGTGAGCAGCTGGTCAAAAATCCACTTACAGAACAAAACAATGCACAAAATTAGATGACAACAGTGTAAGAAAAGATAATAAATTTGGCATATATAACAACTTACTGAGATCATCTACAGGATACCGGCGATTCACTGTTTATCAGGAGCGTTAACGTCTGAATTCAATGAGTTAGCAGGCTAGTCAGTGACTGAGTACAAAACAACATTGATCTGTCCATTGTCACTTTTGCTTATGTCCTTCTTATGGTCCATAAAACTTTACCATGGTGATGAAACATTATCCCGCAATTTGTCCCCTGACTCAATCAGTACCTGCGCAGAGACCAACAAGCTTTTGGGACCGGTGACGAACCAGATTTTTGGCCACACGTAAAGGCCTTTTCTGCTGTGAAAATGCGTGGAACATTTCGAGAATTCACACCAGCCCAGGAACCCGCACCCAAACCATGTTGGAATTAGAGAGGCCGTTCTCTTTGGACAGGACACAATACAATGTATTAGCTGTAATACGTCTTTGGCACAGAGCTGCCCTTCAGGTTTAGTGCAAGGTACAACAGCCTACCTATCTGTAAAGGCAAATTGCATTTGGAAACATAGTGAAGGAGAACTGGTGCTAGAACCTGCCCTTCATTCTGTTTTCGTCAAGCCCTTAAAGGGATAGTTCACCCAAAAATGAAAATTATCTCATCGTTTACTCACCCTCATGCCATCCTAGATGTGTATGACTTTCTTTCTTCTGCTGAACACAAACAAAGATTTTTTTTTGAAGATTCTGTAGGTTCTTACAATGCAATGAAAGGGTACATAAATATAAGCATATAAAGTCCGCATAAAAGTAATATAAAACCATAAGACTCCAGTGGTAAATCCAAATTTTCAGAGGGTAAATCTGTGGGTGAAAAACATATCAATATTTAAGTCTTTTTTAAACAAATCCATGCTTGCACTATCACATTCTTCTTCTTTAGTGTTTTTGCAATTTGCATTATTTGTGCATATTGCCACCTACTGGGCAGGGAGGAGAATTTATAGTAAAAAAGGACATAAACATTGATCTCTTTCTCACCCACACCTATCACATCGCTTCTGACGACATGGATTAAACCACTGGGGTCTTATGGATGATTTTTAAGCTGCCTTTATGTGCTTTTTTGAGCTTCAATATGTTGGTCACAATTCAGTTGTAGTGTTAGGATCTAAAGAGCTTAGATATTCTTCTAAAAATCTGCATTTGTGTTCAGCAGAAGAAAGAATGTCATATACATCTGGGTGTGTAATGAGGGTGTGTAAATGATGAGAAACATTAACATTTTTGGGTGAACTATCCCTTTAAGATTTAGTAAGTAACTGGAGAAAAGACAGTGGAGGGGAAGTAATGAACATAAAGCATTCTCTTGAGAGACACAGAAGTGACAAGTGAATCTGTGGAGTGACTTAATATGATAAATGATGTGGCCTTAGCACAAAGGTTGCTGGGTGAACAGTGCCTCGGGGGACGGTCTCTCAAACCGACACCACTAGTGAGTGGTGTAATTTAGCCAAGAAGCTGAGATGCAACAGAATTGTTGTTGTGCAGGTAACAGGAACCCTCTTTGAGCACAAATAGATGGCCACTGCATAGGTTGGGCTTGACGTGCCTGATTGCAGCATTATATATTTTTATTCCTTTCCTTCAGCCTCAAGAATACATTATTGGTATAGCCTGTTACCATGACAACACCCTTTCTTTACTTGACATTGTGGCAGTGTCTGGAAGATGATATGTTGATGCTATTAATTAAAATTCCTCTTTATCTGAGCGAGAGCACTTTGTACAATGAGATCCATCTGTGGGTGTTTATCGTGAAGATAGTATATGCAGTATCAATGATGAATGTGTAATATGCCCCAATATTCTAAAATATCTCAAAATATAGAGGGTCCACTAAAGTATGGCACCATTCTATTCTTTTTTTATTTTGTATCGAATTGTTTATTTATTTACTTAGCACGCTTCTGTAGACTTGAAAATGTGAAACCAGAATACAACCCATTGTATTCCTCAGAGGTTGCTCATTCTTAGCTCAGAAAACTTCTTGGAGGTCTAAGTTACTGTATGCTTCATTTTAGAATTAACTTTATCTCAGATGTTTCTCCTAAAGTGCCTTAGTGGAAATATCAAATGAGACAATTGTTGACATAGTATAGAGCAATAGAATAAATGTAAGTGAGATAACTGGGTCTTGGAAGATCTAAATTAGAAATGTTTGAGTTTAAATTGGAATCTCTCACTTATCTTGGTGTGTCTGAGCTTGTTGTATTGTTCAGATCTCTTTTGTATTATTTGTAAAGACACATGTGACACAACTAAAGGCAGGGTCAGATTGGCAATCGGGAGAGGCAAGACATTCCCTGGTGGGCTGATGGTATAGTAGTGGAACAACAGAAGGCCAAACCACAATATAATTATAAAATAAATAAACACAAATGTTAAAAATTATCAATTGAACAAATACATATGTGGCAGGGGCGGAGGGCGGGGCCCGGGTCGTGATCCTACACACCCGGTCCCGTATTAGGCTAATTATGCCTTCGTGAGGGTTAAAGGTAGACTGCAGGGGATCGTGCGGGAGAGAGAGATCGTTTACAGAGGCATAATTAGCCTAATACGGGACCGGGTGTGTAGGATCACCGCCCTGCCACAACATCTTATTTAAAATATTATAGTACTGTACAATATATAGACTGTACAAGATGCTGCACTGCGAATAGTGAAAAAAGCAGGTGTCTAAAGGCCATTGTTAACAGTTGATGTACTTGATAATCCGGCGCTCCTGCACGAGACGCAGCATAGTGGTCAAAGATATCCATCAAACAGGAAATTATATATTTTTTTGTTTTAAAACAGCACGCACAGATGCAAAGCTTCCCCAAAGGGAGGCGTGGAGATAAACAATGCATCAAAGGAAGTTAAATTTGCAGCTAAATGTGGTGAAATTTACAATGTCATTGGGCCTGCCTATAAACTCTGCCAGAGGCAGGTGAAGGCAGAGTTTTTGCACTCTGAAGTTCTTAAAAACAACAACAAAAAAAGCACTTGACCAATCTTCTCACAGTAAAAAGTGATCTATGATGACTACTGACAACCTGAAGGTAATGCGTATGATTTTTGGCATGCCCGCCCTGACACAGTATAGGTGTGCACAGGGTGCGATTTTATTTAAGATTTAATATTGCATTATATATGGCAGCAGCTGTGTTATATAAGAAGATTTTCAGAAGATGCAATGCAGATTTGTCTGTTCTTAACTGAAATGAATGACATGATGTTTAAATCAACTTTTTTAAACATATTTGTGCTATACTATTATTTACTCTCCAGCTTTTGCATAAAGATACGCACCCAAGAGAAAATCTTGTGAGTAAATTAGATTGTGTGTCGTGAATTATAGCATTTTCAAAGAGTCGTTGATTGAATGTCTGCTCAGTTACTGTATGTAACTGAACCCATAGGCTATAAATCAATTTTAAATTATTATTTTATACAATAAAATATATATAGTAAATCTATGATAAACTCTCCAGTGGGCCACAACAATCTTGAAATGTACTGTTAAATTTAGTCTCCTAATCTGACCCTGATCATAGGTTATTTATTTTATGTTTTTATTAGATGAAACATCTGGGAAGCAGGACACTTAAGTAATAGTCTCAGTTCACTCACCATGTAAAGTACTGGCATGCCACAGGTGTGCCAGTGTGTGCAAATGTCACCCCAAACCAATGTTTGCACACCCAAATGAAAGGAGGGTTTAAATTGAATTGAAAATGAAATTTGAACAAGTGAATGTAAAACCATTTTATTTTTTGTCAATATACCCATTAATGCAATTTGTCCCTCCATTTACCAAATTTTTTTGAATAATAATTATGAACATATTTTTTATAATTATGAATCATTTCAAAATAATCGAATCGTCACCAATTTCAGATTTCATCATAAGATGTATTTTGGTAGCTACACCTGCCACTTTATTAGGAACACATGTACATCTACATATTCATATGATAATCTAATCAGCCAATCATGTGGCAGCAGTGAAATGCATCAAATCATTCAGATACAGGTCAGGAGCTTCAGTTAATGTTCACATCATCCATCAGAATGGGGAAAAATTTGATCACATTGATTTAGACTGTGGCATTATTGTTGGTGCAATAGAGGCTGGTTTGAGTATTTCTGTAACTGCCGATCTCCTGGGATTCAGAATGGTGCCAAAAACAAACAAAAAAACATAGCCAGTGAGTGGCAGTTCTGTGGACGAAAAAGCCTTGTTGATGAGAGAGATCAACGGAGAATGGCCAGAATGGTTCGAGCTGAAGGAAAGGCTACAGTAACTCAGATAACCACTCTGTACAACTGTAGTGAGCAGAATAGCATCCCAGAATCCACAACATGTCAAAACTCGATACGGATGGGCTACAACAGCAGAAGACCATGTTGGGCACTTTATTAGGACCATAGTGTTCCTAAGTAAGTAATCAGTGAGTGTATAAGGGATGGACGATACAAATAATTTTATTTTAGATCCGATACCAATAATTTAAAATTCAATATTGTTGATACCTATACCAATACCGATACTTCTATTAAATAGATTTTTCTTTTCTTTTCTTTTCTTTTTTTGATTTCTTGGAATAAAATTGATAATTTAAAATATATATTTTTAGTCATAGTTCAATATATATATATATATCCTTCGAAAGAAAAAGGTGCAAGCGCTTGTCTGCTTGTGTCTTACAGCATGCATGTTAAGATGAGTGGAAAAATAAATAGTTCCCATCCAGCACAAATATTTTGTAGCAAATTAGCTCAAAAGGGAAATATAAATAATTATTCATAAATGTTTATAATTAATTATAAATATTTGGATCAGTTAATATAATTAACTTGATGTAGCTGAATTCATGTTACAATCAATGAATCTGTTCATCCAGTGAACACTCGTTTATCAACGATAGTATTGATCGTTTATCAACTCTCAGAAATGTCTCGGTTACTGTTGTAACCTCCATTCCCTGATGGAGGGAATTAAATGTTGTGTCAATGTAGTGAGACTAGGGGTTGATCTCGAGAGACTTTTCTCAGATCTTTGAAAAAAGGCCAATGAGAATTGGCGAGTAAAATTTGCATGCCACTCCCACGTATACCCGTATGTCAGGGAAGTGGCCTGCAAATTTTATTCGCCAATTCTCATTGGACTTTTCTCAAAGATCTGAAGGTGTCTCGGGCTCTCGAGATCTGATATTCTTTGCTCTGATATTTTTCGTGGCCACAGAAAAATAACTCTTTCTTAGCATGTAGCTGTGATAAAATCGTTTAATTGACGTTGATTTACAGGCAGACCAGAATCAACTTTCAAGAATGTACACAAAATCTTAATTTAACTAAATCATGAACACATAAATAATCAAAACAAACACATACACACAAATCACGCATAAATGGGAAATGGAAAAGTGACAGTGAATGAAACAGAACAGAATAGGGGAATGAATCTATGAAAAGAGTCATTTAACCATCTGAAAGAACCATCAGTTTCTTACTTCAAAGCACCTTTGTTAACAAAGGGGTTCACAGCTTATACTAAACCTCCATTTGGTTAGTTAATTGTACGATACGTGCAATGCCTTGGCTGTTGAGATACAGAGAGCCAGGATGCAGTCTCAGGAGAAAGGCTTGATGGTTCTTTGAGTCGATGGTGTTGAAGTTGCAATCAAATTCTTCTGCGTAGAATGAAGAAATTATGATGAACGTACGTGTTAGTTTGACTCTGTTACGGTCAAAGAAGTTACACATGGCTTGATGTGTTGAGGCCTGCCGGCCCGCGACCTCGCGGTCGGACCGGGTGTTTCCGGTCCCACACGAACAGCATCCAGGAGAAGAAGGAAGAGAAGGAGGTCACTCCAACAGTGCCCTTTAACTCCTGAGGGAGGTCACTCCTCTCGAGTTTGGCTTGACCAATGAGAAAGGTGCAATTTGCATGATTGGAGTAATCTGGCAGTTTGTTTCCCTTTATGCTCTGTTTAATATAACAAGCATACAATGCATGCTTTAAGGTGATATACACAAATGTGCAAGGCGTCACACAAGGCTTAATTTGAGAAACTGTTTGTCTGTAATATTTCACCAGAGGTGGTAAATTGTTGTGTGTCAGAAACAACATTCCTTTTCAGCTGATACCACAAATCTCTTATTTGTCACCAACCACCTGTCACATAGAGACAACTTTTAACAATGCAGTCAATTCCCAATTCATTAAATCATGTCTTTTCACACTGAATATCCCGTTTCACTCAGAACTTCATCCACAATATGTTTTTTTTTTGTACAATTGGTTGTAGTTATTAAATATTTTTATTTTTATTTTTTATTAAAAAAAAATTCTATGCTATGGGCAACATTTTTAAACTTTTAGCCCAGCAAAGTTGGGGAATTATTGTAAGAACTTGTTTTACTTGAAAGAGAGTTCAGGCAGATCTGCAGTGAGACCAGGAAGTTTTATTTTTTTTTAAAGCAGGTGTCATTTATTAAAAAGTCAAGGGCAGGAACTTCAGCAAGATTCAGATTGCCTTATTCTTTACTGAAGCTCACAAGAGGATTTGGACTGGCTTAGGCACTAGAGCAGTGAAAGTAAGACCAATCTGATGGCCGATAGCTACAGTGACGAGATACAGTTCTATAACAACGATAAAGCACCCTTCCTCTACACAACTCTGTGTCTCCATAACTCAAGAAATATGCTGTACAATATGAGAACATTACCAGTAACAAAATGCTGAATGCACAGATTGTACCTATGTATCCGTTTATTTGCTTTCATCCTTTTTTCTGAGGTTGAGTAAGCATGAGAGCTATTATCTTCCATTTTCCTAATGCTTTGAAGTGAATGGGAAATGTCACCATAAAAACCTTGTCATTTTAATCCATTAAGAACTTTTTGTCTGACTGGAACTTTTTATAAAACAAGGAAATGTGGGTATCATATTCTGTGTCACCAAATTGGATACACTGTAAAACAATCATTTATGATCAGTAGTTTTGTCTTGTTTGCTGTTTCCAATATCCAAAAAATACAATTTTGTCATCATTTTAGATACACATCATGTTGTTATAAACACATATTACTTTCTATGTTCTGTTGAATATATATATATATATACAACAGTTAGTTCTGGTCCTCGAATCTGATTGGACGAGAGATGTGTCATGAGCACTGATGGTTTGACGCCATCAGCACTCTGACACTTCACTGTGTGTATCACTCTGCTTGTATTCATGCCGTTCTAAACAAAAGTGAAAGAGCAGTGCAGATCTGTTGAGAGCTATGGTTTTTCTTCTTTTGTTTTTTACATTACATATGTTAGCCAGCAGGTGGTGGCAAAAGATCATTTTTGTGTGTAATATGAGCCAGTTAGGTGACGTGAAGTGAATCCGTGTCAGCCGTTTATTTACAGCAGCTCTTAATACACATACTACACTACACTACTAAAGCTAGGAAATAGCTTTAAATGGCAATTAAATAAACAACTTCAGCATTATGGCTCATCACAGCTGAGAGACACAACAGACTGATTAATTACACAATGGCTGCTGTTTAAAATGGCGGAGGATATTGCAGTTTCTATAGTGATCGAATCGTGCGCACCGGCTACCATGAAATAATGAGAAATATCCCTGCTTGGATGCTATTTTTCCGCTGAGGAAGCTGATCTTCAGAAACCTGACAGCATCTCTGCTTGGGTGTGGCAACAGGTGCACATGCTCGGTCTCTCTCTCTCTCTCTCTCTCTCTCTCTCTCACTCTCTCGCTTTCACTCACACATGCAAAAACACACACATCCATCCCTGTTTGTCCAATAACTTGTTAGAAACAGTACAAGCCGTGATACTTTTTCTGAAGTGAAATTTTTGAATTACTAATGAAGGCTTGGACGCATCATTAGACTTGAACCAGCAACGGCAGATTCTGATTTGTCACGTAAGAATGTAGTTCCATGCACATATGTGTTTTTTATGACTGTATTACATTTTTCCTAATTTTTAAAAATGTACTTGTTCATTGAACTGTTGTATATAAGCAATATCACAATCGCAATCGTGCACAGCACTTCTGTGATTACCTACGGCACATGGCCTGCGGCCAAATCACTCTTGCTCATGTGATGTTGCTTAAACATATACAGTATATATATATATATATATATATATATATATATATATATATATATATATATATATATATATAATAAAAGTGAATGTTGACTAAGGCTGTCATTCTGCCTGATATCTCCTTTTTTGTCCCACATAAGAAGGAAAGTCATATGGGTTTGAACCACATCACGGTGAGTAAAATATGACGCAATTGCCATTTTTGGGTGAACTACTGTATCCATTTAAAGTAAGATGCATATTCTAGAGAAGTAGAATTATTAGTAAAATTAAAATGAAATTAATTAATTCATTAATATAAAACAAATAGCTTTAAAAAAAACTACATTCTGGATACTAGAGATATTATTGCACTGATATTCATTTTTGAAGATCACTATAAGTACCTAGGTTTAGGTATCGTCCGTTTGTGTTTTTATAGGCTACATATGCCATTATTTGTATTTGATATCTTGGTATAGCCGATTTAGCATTTTCAGTAACTGAAAATGACAATTCAGACTGTTTTATCAGAATGTAGCTTACCTTTAAAAGTAACCCAGCTAGCACTTATTATGCGTTATTAATGTATTTATGGTGTTATTTTATAAATATTGTTCTGGGAATTCACAGAGTGGGTAATCTGGTGTAGTGCCACATTTTGGACTTCCTAGTATCTTTATGTTAAGGGATAGGTGTAGGGATGGGATTTGGGGGTAGGGACCAATGAGGTTAGAGTTGGGGTTGGGTGTAGTGTTGGGTAAGAGCATGCATCTGAAAGAAGCCACATATGTCATGGTTAGATGGATACAATTTAAAATTATATTCTAGATTTAAATGTATTAAACGCCATAATGTTTTTAATGTTTTCAATCTGCCTTAGAAGTTCATGCCCAGCATGTGCAACCACATCATTATATTAATGTACTTGTTTAGTAGTCACATATTGGTGCATCTCTACTTAATACTTACTTCAAAACAAGACATTTTACCTTGTCCAACTTTGTTTCAAAATTAAATGTATCTTGTTTTTAAGAAGTTTCAATATTTTTACTAGAGAAGAAGACCATATTGATTAAGAAAATTTGTATTGCAGTGTAATTTATGTCATTGCTATTGCAGAATTGTCATTGCTCAACATTATTTCCATGTTTGCTCCACAATTGTGTAATGTGCTTTTCTGGCCTTTTTTTTTTTTTTTTCACTTTCAAATTTTCGTTTCGTTCAGAGTGACATTACATATTTTTGATCAAAAAGTGAGATGCAAGACATACTCTGCACTGTCAAGAAAAAAAAAAAGTTACTGTTACCCTCAAGGGGACTTTTTTGTCTGTAGTTAAAATGTATAACTTGTTTTGAGTACAGCACTGTACCCTAATGACCCATTGTGTACATTTAAAGGTACATTTTTATGGTTTGTTCCTCTGGGGGAAAAAAGAAAATGTCTCCTTTTGTCTCCTTAAGATTGCAAATATGTATCTAAACAAGGGTGCCAGTGACAGTAATTGTACCTTTTGTTTTTTCCTGAGACTGTTTCTGTGGGTCTCAAAGTAGTTCACTAAACAGTTTTATGTCATAACAGAGCAGGGGCGGACTAGAACTAAAAAGTGGCCCTGGACTGTCTTGCCCAGGGTGATCCACCGAATCCGGCCCGCATCATACCAGATCGTAATACACTGGCTCATTGACTTTGGCTCAATTTCAGATTTTTGTGTTGATAAAAACTAAATTACATTTCTATTAACTGCTACTCATGACACCAGTGCAAACATTACCATAACTTTAAAACATATAAAACCATTGTAAATCTGATGAGTGTATTTTTCTGAGAAAGCACTAAAAATAAGCACTTTATAGCTCAGACAAATAACATGTCCAAAAACGTTCTTTGCAGATATTTTTCAGATTAATTGCTCATATTTTCATATCTGCAGTGCTTTAATTTCCTTCCCTAGATTATTCTTCAGAAAAAAATCAAATGGACTTTGACAAGCACTGTTTCTTGTAATTACAATTTCCAAGCACATGAATGACCCAGCGAAGTCGATGTTCAAGTGGGAAACTCTGAATTCTAGAGGAAACACAAATTGCTGAGATGGGAGGAGTCTTAAAACTAAAGAGATTGATATATATTAACCTGTTTAACCACGGCCTGCAGCACAATAATTACAATGGACACAAATACCCTTCATCGCTAGCTGTCAACTGAGCAAGCAGCTTTGAAATTATGAGTAAGCTATAATGGGACATTGCCTTGAGTAGTAAATATGAGCTCTTCTCTGGCCTCAAACAGCTTTGGCTTTCATCTCTATATTATTCTGTGCTTTAAATAGGATAACTGCAAACTGATATGAATGCATGATATGAATGTGGCGTGCTATGCAGCTAAATGGCAAAATTACTTGTGAATTTCTAGAAGGTAGAGTAATTCAAATGCATGGTGCTGCAGTGGAAAGGAGACTGTTTTGTAAAGCAACACTGTCCCCTTGCGTTGAAGGAGTGCTATTCAATCCTTGCAGATCCTGCAGGTCTCCACAGCAACTGTTGACAATGCATTTTTCTGTTGTTTTGAAATTGTCTTTCTCTGAGTATGTTTCTGTTTCTATCGTAGTACAGCATGATAGAATTAGAACAGTGCAATATTATACTGCAAACTAAAGAACAGTACGGGATATATGTTAACAATATTTTTATTTATTTATATTGATTATTTAAAATAACTGCATTTGCTTTTCTAAAATAAATAAATAAATATTAATAAAGTAAAATAAAAATTAAATAAGACTACAATGTGAAACAATTTGGGTCAGGTAAAAGGAGTATACGCATGTTACAATTAATTGTAATTTATTAATTCAGTCACAACATTTATCACTATTTGCCTAAAAAAAACATACTCAAATGTTTTATGATATACAGTGTGCTGAGGTTTATGGTTGATAATATCCACTAGATGGTGATAAAGTAGTTCACATTATCAGTGAGTGGAACGTGTGTACATGTTCTGTTTTCCAGAATGGATGCAGTTCTAGAACTGCACCTGCTCCGACTGAGTAAACCCTTCAACTGTGTGTAATGAGACACGTAATTTATTCAACTGTGTATAATTAATGCGTCATTTATTGAGAGATTATTGAATGGGACATTTATTACATGGAAGTTCACAGCTGCGCGTGCTGTTACAGACTGTCACTCAAGCCGAGTCCATTAGGCTACTGCTGCAGCATCAAGCTCTTCAAAGTTAAACACTTTCTTCGATCTGCACAGTGAAAAAAAAAAAGAGAATAGTTTCATCATGCAATGCCTTCATTTAACACCAAGATAAGTGGATATTTCAAGATTAAAATTGAAGCTCCAACTTATGGCAGCACTCTGAGGCAAGTCGTGGAGGACGCTCAGTATACCGCTGCCTTCAAAGGACGTCTAGACCGCAGCCTTTGAAACGAGACAAGTGAGTGAATTCCGACGCTGACCTATACACCTTACTTGTTATTCTTATTAAATAATATATTAATACGATAAATCTTCATTCTGTCATTTTTATATATATATATATATATATATATATATATATATATATATATATATATATATATATATATATATATATATATATGTTAATATAAAGAGTAAACACATTCTAACAAATGTACATTATTGTATTTATTTGTTATACTTTAGTATCTTTAAACTCCATTACAAGCCGTGTAGCGTTTCTGGGCACATAGCACCCTCATCCGAACATAAACAGCACCAAAGTTAGGCAGGCAGGCAGGCAGGCAGGCAGAGAGAGAGAGAGAGAGAGAGAGAGAGAGAGAGAGAGAGAGAGAGAGAGAGAGAGAGAGAGAGAGAGAGAGAGAGAGAGAGAGAGAGAGAGAGAGAGAGAGAGAGAGAGAGAGAGAGAGAGAGAGAGAGAGAGAGAGAGAGAGAGAGAATCTAATTTTGATTTACGCTGTTAATCCTCAATATTCTCATCAGTTAATTTTAAAACTATTTCCTAAACCTTCTTATCATCACAAGTTTACTAAGACCTAATATGTAAAAATACAGTTATGTAAATACAGATTTAAGCTGATTTGCATCATCTAGCTTGTCAAAATGTATCTTACTGGAGAACTGAAAGGTATTATCTGGCAAATGGGAGACATTCCTAGTGGATTTGCCTTTGAATGGTGAGGAGGGGCCAGGCTGGCAGAGCCATAAAGGCATTCGTTGTGGGCCTTTAAGGGCAGTAGTGGGTCGGGGGAGTACCTGTGTTGGTGCCAAACACTGTGGGGATTGTGGGCGCTGCTGGGGCCAGCTGGGGATGCACAGAAGGCTCTCAGTGGTGGGCAGGAAGTGGCAGCGAGGGCGGGAACACAATGCCACGCTCACAAAAGCACCAAGCCAAAATACTGCAAGGTCATTGTAGCCACTGAGACAGAAATTGGAGTCTCAATCATTTTTCATAGCTTTTGAGTGTTTGCAGGGCAAAAGTCTTAAAGGGGTCATGACATGGGTTTTTTTATTGTATTATTATGTTCCCTTAGGTGCAATTATAGTATTAATATGTTTTTTTTAAGAAAAACTTTTAAAATCTAGTGATTTATGACCTTTTCCCACCCTGTTTCTCATCCTCTGATTCAAACAGTCTGTTTTGGGGGCGTTTTCCATTTAAGACTTCAGTGTTAACGCCCACTGTTATGATTGGCTAACGTCAGTGCCTATGTATCAATTATTGACGCCCCCAGCCAGAACAATATGCAAGTAAACTAAGTAAAAACACTGTGATTATTCATAATGAATGAAATTGCGCTTTAAAAAGTAGTTTAAAGTTTAAAATAGATTACTTACAGTTTGCGTCGTCGTTGTTCCCAGAATAGTCGGCACGGACTTATCTTTGAGCAACAGTTTTCTGGCAAAGCCAGCATCATATTGAGATTTGTTCTCAAAACAGTCATCCTTAAAATGTACAGAACAAACGCTTAAGTTAACACTGCCGTGACTGGGACGTCCGCAAAAAATAAACTGCATCCATTTTTCCCTGACGTCTGGATCTTTCGGCAGCTTATTCACAGGTTTTGTTTGACCACAGCCAGGAACAGCACATCTGTGTGGCATCGTAAATTTCCTGTGCACAAGTAGTCTCTGTCAGAGCTCGCTGTCCATCGACTGAACACTTGTGAGGCGCACGGCGATACGAAATGAGCGTAGTTGTCTTGCGCTTAAAGCGTAGTTATCTTGTGCTGGAGGCGGTCATATGCAAACGCTGGTACGTCACTTCTAACCGTCACATCACTTCTAACCATGAATCCAGAACGAGCTGTATTTTGAGCTTGATTAAATAAATGATTCGTTTAGAATGGGGAGGACGTCTTAAAATATTAAACTTGCAGGACGTTTTAATGATACAAAGACCTCTTATATACCAAAAGATCAAGGCAAATTTGGTTTCTCATGTCATGACCCCTTTAAAGGGGTCATGTGAAGAAAAATCTTTGTTTAACTCTTGAGGGTGGAAATTGGTCATGTAAAACTAAATTGGGCTAGTTTTTTTTTTTTTGTGCAAGAAAACATGATTAACATTTTAAGTGGACCCCAGGAAAAAAAAAAAAAAAAAAAAAATATATATATATATATATATATATATATATATATGTACATCTTAAAATGTATTCCACTACTGCTTACATGCTGTACAATGTAATGTTTAATATATTCCATTAGATTACTCAAAATTAGTAATATAATCTAAATACTTTAGATTACTTCTGCAGCTCTGGTATTCACTGCTAACCATGTTAAAATACAATTCTGAATCTATGAATTGATTTCCATTGTCCCATATCTGCCAAACACGTTGAATGGTCCAAACATCATCTGAAGCCTTAAACTGAACTGGATGTTAGGAATTAATACACTTGCCTGCATAGGCAAGCTATAGGATGCTCACTTGCTCCATTGCTCCCTAATTATGGATTGACATAACCTCCAGTGTATTGTCTGTCTGCAAAGGTATCAGAACAGTTTCAAATGCACTTTATTTTCATCCTAATTGCATATAGAGCCTCTGATAGCATAATTTTCTAGTTTCTGGATGCATCCATTGATTCTCATTGTGATAATGCACAGTGAATATAGGATATTTTAAGAAAATTAAGCCAAACTGTTTACATTAAGCTGCTTTTTAACCTGTTAACCTGCACCCCCACTCAGGGGCTCACAGCTGAAAATGACATACCTGAATTAAAATAAATATAGCTCCTGAGAACAGTGTACCACAGGCACAATTAAGGTCTCTTTGGAAAGAAGACACTTGGCACTCTACTAACAACAAATCAGAGTTGATAATGCTCAAACAAATAAAAAGTTATAAAAGTTGAAGTGCCTCATAAGTAATGTGAACTTCAAAAAATGTTTTATTATTTCATGTACAAATATATAAAAATAGACCTGGAGGAATCCAATTACGTAAAGGATTGAAAGCCACAAGTCTCATCAGTTTATATTTCAAATTTGAGGAAGATATAATGAAAAATGGGGTTCCTGCAAGCTTTTTTCCAAGACTATGTCGGTTCCCTTTCCTCTACCTCCCCTGCCTGAGGCACATCCCCAGAAATGACATCCCCAAACTAAAATAATTGTAGTTACTGAACAATTTGCTCTACATGCACAATTTAGACATATTTAAAAAGAAGACACTTTGGAGTTTATTACCCAAATGTAAAAGTTGAAAAAACTTACACAGACAAAAATTTATAGAATTTAAAGTGTCTTGAAGATAATTTGTACTGCAAGTAACATTTCATTATTTTATGGAAAAATCAATGAAAACAAACCTGGATGAATCCAGTTAGGCAATTGATTGAAAGCCACAAGTCTCATCAGTTTATATTTCACATTTGAGGAAGATATTATGAAAAATGAGATTTCTGCAATATTTTTTCCAAGACTATGTCCAGGTACCAAGAAGCCTCCTTGGATACCTCAAAAAGCAACCTAATGATCAAATGTTATGAAGGGTACTGCAAGCTATTTTAGTCATATACACTATTCATACCGATAGTCAGCCCATTCAACATTCAATGGCTGGTGATGGCCAGTGATACAGACAGCATTCATATGGAATGGTCAGACATAGAACCAGCAAACAATCACACTGATGGCCAGCCATCAGACAAGCCATTTGTTTTATATTTGGTCTTTTCAGACCACAATGCATTTACCATATAAATCAAATGGGAAAACAAACACACACACACACACACACACACACACACACACACACACACACTCTCTCTCTCTCTCTCTCTCTCACACACACACACGTATAATGTGTGCATGTTACATAGCAACTCACCGATGTAAAATTGGACCATCTTTTCCGTCCTCAAGTATATCACCGTCGTCGCTGTATTCACTCCTCAATTTCGTCATCGCTGCTTCGAGTGATCTCAAATAAAACATCTTCAGCAGAAAAAACTTCTTTTGACGATCCATTTGATGAGATAATCCGTCCAGTAAGTAAGACGCGAAAACAGATGTTGACTGGGGAACCGTCTTTTTACTATGGCTCGTTTGTTGTCAAATGACGGGGTGTGGTCACAGCCTAATTCGCAGGTTAGAGTGGCTGATTCAAATAAATAAAAAAACATCTTGTTCGCGAGGAATTTATTTAAACTTCCGGATATCGTTGGAATCGTGCACTGCTTGGCTACATTTTCTATCAGTCATATCATCTCAATTCTTTCATTGGCTTTCGTTGTAAAGACAAAACAATAGGATCAGCATATCATGACGTCAAAAAACTGACCGCAGTGTTTGGATATTTCGACCTATATATTGTCTATCTTTGTATTTGTGTGTGTGTGTGCGGTCTTAATTTGTTCATTACACTCTAAGCAACACACCCATATAACGTTCGGCTACCGGGAGTCTGTTTTTATGCATAATTTTATTGCATAACCGACAAGTATGATACTTCACCCTGAAGAAACTCGATGTAAACAAAGGAATAACCATCAATGTTACAACGTTATTGTTTCTTTGGACTAAAAATGCTCTATGGGATGTTATTCAGTGGACCCTCACCTTTCCATCCAATCTGGAACTTTTAGCAGTGGATGCGTGTGTGGCTCGTTATTACGACACTACTGGTAAGTACTCCGTTTTTGATTACGTTTGTTTGATCTGTATTGCTTACATAAATGCAAGCGAAATACATTCGTTATAAGCTTTTCATCGAAAAACAGAGCTCTATCATCGATGCTTGAGGCTTACACCTTTAAAATGATATATAGTTTGCCAAGATTAATGATGTTCTTTCACGTTAAATCTATTCATAAACATTAAACTGGGGGGACTCTTCGGTGCGACTGCGCACTGGTGCAGGTTAACAGGTTAAACAGCTTTTAATGTAAAATCTTAATGAGGTTTCTTACCAGATGTAGTTTTGTTGGCGTTTCTCCCAAAGACAATGTTGTTTTGTCACATGACTATGTACGTCGAGAGTCTCTTGAACTGAGATCAGTCGGTTTAAATGAAATTAAATTATGCATAGCCTTTATCAAAGCCAAAATATAATGCAGGGTCTGAGAACGTAACTCAAAATGGCACATCTATACTGTTTCATAGTGATATTCTAAAACAATCTTTTAGTGGTGGCAAGATTGTAGAATCCTCAGTTTTATTTTAACCTGTGCTGAGTTAAGACAACACTGTCAGTGAGGCTTAAAGTGGAAGACTTGTGACAGCAGCACAAGCTGTCTCTCAGTGGTGTGACTACACATGACAGGTGCAGTAAGGAGCATTTCACACAGTGATGACTCATAACATCATTATTGACGTGCGACCTTCAACCATCGGCACAGAGCTCGAATGTAATGAGCTATCCATCGTTTAGCCGTTTATTCAGTCTTCACAAACAAGACTCAGAAAATGAAATTAGAATTCTATGAATTAGATATGTGCTACGTGATATTGAAACTAGGAATATATTTTCTGGTTTGGGGAATGTTTTCAGATGTTATACTGACTTTTGTTACTTCAAATAGAATGTGTCCTTGAATGAATTACTATGATATATTAAATGAGACAAGATTGACACTATTTGTAATCGATGTATTCACTATAGTGCTCCAATACAGACACAAACACAAATTCATTCAATACATTTAGAAATAAACCAACCTGGTCTCATACAATCATATAACTATACCTATGTTTTAGCAAAAAATTTTTTTACGAGGCTTTAAATATGAATCGCTGTCCTTTCCAAGTGAAAAAATAAAAATAAACTGGCATTTAAAACAATGACTTTTATTTACTTTTACACAAATACCACAAGAAAAAGGGCAGATTATCAGTTCATAAGCAGTTACTTTCACAATTTTTCTCACACGAGACTATCTTATGACATCTAAACTCTTGTAAGGTGATACATTTAAAAATGTACATTACATAGCCAACTACATTTACAAGCTTTCAAGTGCAATCAAATTGCACAGTTGCTGAACTGATAGAGCATTGCACTTGCAATGCAAAGAACAGGGTACAAGCAGACGGGTCAACACATGAGCAAAGTGTACCAATACCATTTTTCATCTCAGCACATTTTCTTTTAATGACTCTTTCGGTTAGGTTTAGTTTTAAGGTTTAGGGTAGAAAGTTGGTTTTATTGATATTAAACTGCATAGAGCATAACTCTTATTAAAACCTCATAGATTTGGAAGAAAATTTAACTAGCTTTTAGCGACACTCAGTGGATATTTCACTTTGGAAGTCCAACAATACGTGTATGTAACCATGTAATATAATTTTTGCAACAATGGCCCTCAGTCATGTAATTTTCTTGAGATAAGTTTAAAAAAAAAAACTGTCAACAAATAAAAATGTATCTCTTTCACTATATTGATTTTTTGAATATGTGGAAGTGTAAATTAGATTTGAGATCTACAGCAGAGGGTAAGATTTTAGTGAATAATAACATCTTTTGGTCTGTTTCTTATTCAAAAGAGTATGGTAAAATGACATGGCTTCAAAAGAATTAGAATAAAGCACACAAGTCATATTTCTGACTTGTTTATTTTTATTATTTTTGGAGCTTGACAGAACTTGACCACTATATGCTTTTGTTGTTTTTAAAAGAACATCTTGGACATTTAGCAGAACATCTACATTTGTGTTCCACAGAAGAAAGTCATACATAAGATAAAAGGGACATTGTTTTTATTTTTGGTTAAACTATTCCTTTAAAGGCGCTGTAAGCAATTTCAGCCATTCTACTTCCATGAGACTGAGACATTGGATTAGACACGTCCCCTCTTTTCAAAACCCTGAAATCCAAAGATACCAAAATCAGCTTTATTGAAAGCAGAAATTGCCATTGTCCGTGGATCATGGACACATTTTTGTTTGCTGTTTACAGAGGCTAGAGCTGTCACAGAGACTGAGATATCTCGGGGCATATGTTTCATTCATATCTTTCACGGTGTGGGAATTTGTTTTTGCATACATTTCCATGAAAAAATCGCTTACAGCACTTTTAAGGAAGCTGAGTTTTTTCTCCCGAGTTGATGTCCAATGTAACATGCTTTTCTTGACACTCTGAAGGAGTTAAACTTATTTTTACAGTACAGTCAAATTCACTTAACCAACAGAGAAGAGACTTCCTTTAATAGAGTGTGCAACAGGGAAATGGCACAGTTATTGGTGACCACTGCAGCAGAGAAAACCACTTTCAGTTAGTCCAAGAACACTCTCCCAAGTGTGTCACATCCATTGTGTTGTACTAAAGAGCCATCATGTTCCCATTAGGGATTAGCTTTCAAAACACAACTTTGCCTTGAGTAAAGCTAAATCTATTACTTTCATGTAATAGTGGGTAAAGCTGATGCTCTGTGTGCCTTCAATACTCAATAAATAATTCAGGTAGACATTGCATTGCTCGTTAAAGGGATATGTTACCCAAAAATAAATTCTATCATCATTTACTCACCCTCATGCCATCATAAATGTGGATTTAAAGAACATAAAGGCATTGTAAAAGTAATCTATACGACTCCATTGGTGAAATCCATGTATTCAGAAGCGATATGATAAGTGCGGGTGAGAAACAGATGAATATTTAAGTCCTTACCATACATTTTCCTCCCTGCACATTAGGTGGCAATATGCACGTAGAATGTGATTTATCAAAAAAGAAGAATGTGAAATTGAAAGTGAAATTGAAATGAAAATAGAACTTAACTATTGATCTGTTTCTCACCCACACTTATCATACCGCTTCTGAAGATAAGGATTAAACCACTGGAGTCTTATAGATTACATTCATGCTGCCTTTGTGTGCATTTTGGACCTTCAAAATGTTGGTACCCATTCACTTGCATTGTTAGGACCTAGGACCTTTAATCATAGACAAAATCACTCCGTTATTTTGTCAATGATTAAACAGAAACACACACACAAACACACAAACTCACACACATACAAATCCTGTCTAAGGTCGTGAACTGAGAAATGAGAACCATTGTACTGCAGCTGAATGTACTGCACTATATTTTGTTTTAGCTACATTTTGAGCTTGCAATCTGAATGGGAATGAGTGAGAAAGTCTGGACACCACATAACCTTACAAACACCATTAATTGACATCTACAGCATGAAATGTATAGTCTGATTTATGAACAAATGACTCTTCTGAGCCAATTTGTTTTTTATGAAAATAATCAAGAAGACTGACAAATTAGTCTCAGACTGATGAGTTATCGATTTATCTCAGACACATTCATCGGCTTATATGTATTTATTACACAGCCCTCTAGAATACTCAATTCTGATTGGTCAATGGTGCCATCTAGCAGTCTGACATATTTGAATAACAACTTCACATCTGGGGATTAAAACTTAGCAGACTGGTCCTTTCCTCCTTCTGGGATCACTTTGCGATCCTCTACAAGTAAGCAAAAAAAAAATTCAATTCAAATCAATGTTTCATGTCCATTCATTTCTTTATTTGGCAAGTGGTCTTGTAATAGGCTGGATAATGGAGAGTCAGACGGTCATTTTCACAAAATAAAAACAACAGAACTCTGATGCAAAAAGGATGTGGTTCCCTTTTGTAGGACCTCGAGCTGTGTGATCACATTATGACATGGCCTTAGTGTCATACGGTCTGAAGCCCTTGTTCAATCAAGCCAATTTATTGGCTGGTGGAGCTTAAGCAACACCCCTAGGGAACTACATCACCAGCTCCATAAAAGCGCTCGCTTTGGTGCCATCGAATTAGATATTCTGTTCTTCAGTGCACAATCTCGTCTGGCCCGTGTAATACCAACAACTGACGTCAAAGTGAGGATCATTATTATTCTCCCTTTCGAGTGGACACACATACATATTGTATTATCACCAATTATATAAACAAAATGACAGAAACATCTGTAAAACAGTGGGTAAATGTGTACTTACTCTTTCTGATTTTCGATTGGGGTGCTGAGTGCCCTCCTAGTGCGAGTTACAGCACCAGGTGTCTGTTCACTATCAGTCTTATAGCTGTAAGCAACACAGGCACATATGCATATTGTACTATCACTAATTATATAAACAAAATGACAGAAACATCTGTAAAATAGTGGGTAAATGTGTACTTACTCTTTTCTGATTTTTTACTGGGGTGCTGCGTGCACTCCTAGTGCTAGTTGCAGGTGTAGGTGAGAGTGATGCAGCCACATTCTTATAAAAAAAGTTGAAAACTATTATTACATATATATTCCAAAGTATAATACCAGTAGCCTATATGCATAACTGACAGGAAATTAATGGGTATTGATGCATGCTGTATATGTCTGTGATAGGGCCATTACCGGAGATAGCACACCACAAACATTTACACATTTGCTCACTTAACCGACCGGGCATATTTGTAGCACATTTTACACATTTACACCAACAGATATTTGCAAGCTTCGTTGATGATAATGAGGCATCATAAACACTAGTTAAAATATAATCATATTACATATCATGCATCAGACAATTTAGATACCTGCTTTGGCTGAAACAACATTTAAATGTAACTCAAATGTGCCTATTAAGACATATTTAAAATTTCAATACTCTGAATCCTGTCTGGCAAGTCTGGAAATAGTCCAACTAGTAACATATATAAATATTTATATAAAATAGCATGTTAACTAATGTAAGTAAAGACTTACTCATCCGAAATTGTATCCTCGGCTGGATGAAGTCGCTCTTCAAAATGCAAACATTCATCGTCGGATTCCCGCTCTTCTTCTGAGGAAAATTATAACTCTTCATCACTGTCCAAGACCATCTGTAGAGCTTCCTTGCCTGTGTAGCATGACATCTTCTAAACGTGCAGGAAAGTGAATGAATCTGATGATAAACTTGATGCTTTTTAAGACACAGTCGGGGACGTTCACCATTTGCGTTGATCGGCTCAGCACATTACCGTGTGAATAGCGCCCTCTGCCAGTGGGTGGGATCATATTAGGTCTAATTAGCTGAGCCAGGAAAAACTGTACATCGCTTTGTTTCATACATATTACATTGCAGGAGAATATTTGTTTTAAATTTGAATTGTTTTATTTAAAAGTAGACACTTTAAGCTTTCTTTAGACATATGTTTAGTGTTTGTGTGATAAGTATTCACGTAGATTCAGTTCATTTTTGTGACGTGTTTCAGAAATATGCTCGCGGACACAGAGACGGCTGAAAGCGCACCGTTTTTATTTTCTTTATTTTACAAAAGCATAAGATTTTGTTGTTATTGTTAGTGTACACAAATAAAAGTAGACCCTTACTAGTCTCTAATGATGTCATACACTTATCTGTATGCCCCCAAAATGACATCCGTCGAACCCAGAGGGTTAAAGCCCAATGTGGCCCCTGTACCAAACAACTGTTCTACCTCCTCTGTTGTGCGGGACATCATGCGCCATTCCTGCAGAAAATCTGACTCAATTGCACCAAAGCGAGTGCTTTAATGGAGCCTGTGTGGCATTGCTGAAGCGCCACCAGCCAATAAATTGCCGTGATTGTACAAGGGCTTCAGACACGTGACACTAAGGGCGTGTTCCAATGCGATTACACAATGTCTCACTCCCATTCAGGGAACGAGGGTTACTTTTCACATAACCAAGGCAATTTTAGCTGTTCAGCAATTTATTTCTTCTCAGATAATTAAATAATTTAATCGCAAATCAATATTTTTTAATACGCAAATTATTTATTTACTTGGTTAGTAGCAGTGTAACAAGCAGCCTCCACTTCACGTCAGGGTCCTGATCACCTTGTCGGGGTTTATTATGTTATATTTTATTACCGGCTGACTGTACATTAACCTTACTTATTGCTTTATGCTCACAAGACTTAAAAATCTCTTACTGGTTGTCATTGACAATGTTTTTATTCACATTCGGAACATAGTTTTGTTATAATAATTGATAATGGTAATTATTATAATAGTAAAATAAGGAAAAAAAAAAGTTATTTTCTTACAGCATTTTGTTTCTCAAAAAGCTTTGTTTTAGGATGTTTTGGTAATTTTAGTGTAAAACAAGAAAAATACAGTAAACTTAGCTGAATAAATTTTATTATAGAGTTATAGAGCTAATGATGCCCAGGCGATGCAATGGTTTCCCTTAGGAATTTCCTTTAGTTTTAAATAAAGGAAATTATCAATTTATGAGTAAAATATGGTCTGTGGTAAACATTACTTGAAGATACTTGGATGTTTTTTTGTACAACAGAAACTGCACACAGCAAAACCTTTTTATTCTTTATTTGTTATGTATGTTGCAAACAAGTTTCTAAATATGGACTACAATTGCCACAAGCATGTTAATGTATACACCTGATTTTTTCTAATAAGTTTTCCTTATCTAACAATTTATTGGTGACATAGTTAAAAACACAATCAAACAAACAAACAAACAAAAAACACAACGGCTTCAAAATTGCTTGCAATGCTTAGTGGTGAAGATGGCATATATACATATATATATATATATATATATATATATATATATATATATATATATATATATATGTGTGTGTAAACTTCAAGCATCTGTGCTACACATTCCAGAGCTTCCACTGCATATGTGTATGAGGAAAACTGCATCATTCTATAAGAATTATTCGTGCATTTGTAGGGGTTCATACTACTCTGACACTCTCTATTCTTCCACCCATAAAATACTGCTATTAGTTTTTAATCCCAGCCATCTTCTCCAGCACCCTTGACACTTCTCATCCTTGCAGAGAGATATGTGGAGAGAGAGCTGCCATGTTGAGTGACAAGCCCAGATAATAAAAGTGACAACTGCTATCTGTTTATATCTATTCACTTTAATGTTGTGGAAATGAAGTCTATCTTGATTTAGCGGCATGAAACTTGGACTCGTTCATGGTTTGGATGGCCTCTTCATTTGCACATGCATGTGGCTCTAATGGTAAATGAGTGTTTTCAACATCATACTTTCTCCAGCACAAAAATGCACTTTAGTCTTTAAAGATAATGCACTCCCCATGTCGATGCATAGAATAGTGTCAGTATTAATTCTCCTTTTGCCTCTTTTTATCTCAGTTAATGGGTCGGGTATATCACTCGAAAGCATGGGCCCTTTTGGTCAAATTGGAAATGCGCATTACACTTTTGCGACTCATTAATTAATATTGCCCCAAATAGTATTTGGACACTTGAGAAACACCTAAACATAAATTGCTCTAGATACAAAACAATTATAAACCAACTTACATCTGTAAACAAATAATGCTGACAAAACAACAACTGACTTTACTTCTCTAAGCCATTTTTGCTGTAATCTCTAGATCTAAAGATTTCCCATGCTATCAAAGTCTGCATAAAGTCGATACTTACCTAAACATATCTGACAACTACATTAGGTCTTCTTAGCAATGAAAGGAAAACCTTTGCACAACAAAATGTTCCTGTCCATTGACTTTTTGGGGCCACTGTATATCTATAAAAGAAACCAGCAACCATGTAACTTGCACTGAAAGATGTTCTAATTGTTTTGAACCTTAGCAAACACTGGTCGCATTGGAAATTAAATTTTATCAGGAAGACTCACAGACTTTAGTGAAATTTAAGATGACATTTATTTGATTAATATAAAACAAGAAAGTATTGTCTCTCTTTGGCGTAAGCCCCGTCTTGCGGTCAGAAGAAGTTGTACTCAGAAATGTACTCAGATAGGAGGCAGGGGCGAGGAGCCTTACCCCATGCAGGACGGGTCTCAACTGGCGGTGGTGGGGTGGTGGAGGTGTGTGATGTGATAGCAATGTGATAGATTGTGAGGAGAATTATAAAGCAATGGCTTACATGTGATTGGCTAGGAAATATTTTCTATGTATGGGTGCAGATGTAGCCATTCAGCAGGAGGTCATTACATTGATCATTGGGACAACCTGCTGAGTTGTTGTTTCGAGTACCTGAAAAAGCACATCAAAATTGTTATGAAAAAATATTCTGTGACCGGGAAATGATCTTGTGTTCTCAACAAGTGACCAATGAGCTTCTTTTATTGAAGAACTGACAAGATGTCATGCTGATCTGAACATGATTTTCATCAGTGATCGCACTCACCACATATGCAATATAATGCCTCTTCATATATCATCCTTATAAGCATTTTGGCTACTCACAAGCTAGTGCCTGTAATCTACTTAAAATTGAAGTGTTTATTTTCAGCACAACTAGTGACACCAAACAGAATTGCCAAAATATGTAGTTTTCAAACAAGTTTCAAACTTCGTCATCTCCCATTGGATAGACAAATGTTGTTGGTGTTCCCGCCACAAACTCACAATGCTGGTTTTGCCCCCCCAAAAAAGAAAGTAAAAAAACAAAGCCTCAAACCCAAGGATGGCTGTTAAAAATGTTTAAATTGTTGCTGGTTTGTAGGATGAAAAGTGGCATACTGTCTGCAAGAGCAAAATAACAATGCTAGATTTGGAGATCAACTTTGAAAGAAACAACCAGATTAAAGCTTGAGAAATAAAAAGGGAGACAATGTTTTTCCTTTTCTGATTTGAGTCAGAAGTTCATCTCTTGTCAGTCTGAATAAAGCCTTGTTCAGGAAGCGGTAAAGTGGATCTTTTTTTTTTTTGTAAACTGTTGTTTGCCATTTAACCCTCATGTTCTTTCCCCAAACAGAAGCAACATTACTATATTGCCTAACAGTCACATTTCTGAAAAGTGCATGCATACTTTGTGATCAACTGAGGATTAAAGCTTTAACAATATGTTATATGGTGATTAGGTCAAGGAGAAAATATTAAAGGCCTCCAAATTAAATAAATAAATAACTCTCCCTCCACCTCGCATTGGTTGGATTAACAAATCATTGATTGGGCCAATGTTGCTGTGTTGGGCTTCTCAGGAGGCTCAAACAAACACCTTTCAGGAAAATCAACCTATTTGAGTGGATTACTTATTGTTGACTTGGCATATTAAGTGGGGATAGGAGAAAGTATTTTAACATAGGAAAAAATGCCTCGTATTTAAATTAATATAAAGGGAAAATAATAGCTTTATTCTGAAATCACTATTATTGTTTTTATACACAATTCACTATGGTCTAAGACCCCAAACATAAAGACATAAAATCAATATCAACAGAACATAAGGGTTAAAATATTAATGCAAAATGCACTACAAATTTTAATTAGTACACTCATGATAGTATTTCTTGACAAATTTGAAATTTCATGGCCAAAAAACATACAGAAAATGACCTACAGTAATCCAGGTTAAGGATATCGATTGCCACTGTTTCAAGTGCCTGTGTGTCAGTAAATTGGTCTGCCCTGAGAAACTCAATCAAAGACACAATGTTGGGGTGGTAAAAGTAACATTTTGCTAACCCTCCAGTTGCTGACTCCCTCCCGTCATTTCAGCAGCCCTGTGATTAAACTCCCTTGCAGTTTACCGAGGTAACCTCTTGTGGACCATTAAAATGGAAGCAAAGCATGCCCTTACTTTTAAATAAATTACAAAAATGTTCTCGCTTTTATGACATTCAAAAGTCAGCGCTCGTCTCTTCTCTGTTGACTTCAGATCAAAGTGCATTATGAGAACAGAGGTTTCAGTGCAAGTCATTTTTATTTTTTTATTTTTTTAAAGCGTTATAAGAACAAAGTGTTTGATGGCAGGCAAGATAATACGAATTCACAGGCATACATTTAGCTTTGCCATACTTGTCATAGTTGTAAAACAGAAAGGTTAGTTTAGGTATCATAAGTGATATTATACAAGTTACTTTGGATTTTCTAATTTGATTGGAATGCTGATATTTAGTGGACATCAGTGTGACATTTCACCATTTGTTGTTTAACAAACAACACCATTTAAATAATTATTATTATTATTATTTTTTTTTTTTTTGTGAAGCATGCTTTACTATAAAATATGTATTTTAAAATATGATATAACCAGGATTGAAGTGAATTAATATACCTGCAAAATATTGGGATGGGGTGTAGTGTAGTGTTCCAGGTGTCTATTTTTTCGGTCACAACAGTCACTTGTTTGCAGACGTTAAACCTTTTGCACAAATATGCAACAAAAAAACTCTTCATACTGAAACTATATACAATAAAATTTACATTTTACAAAGTTATATTAATATATATATATATATATATATATATATATATATATATATATATATATATATATATATATATATATATATATATATATATATTAACATGAAGGAAATAAACAAAATGAATACATTCAACCACTCACAATATGCATGGTTGATCCTGCTTTAGATGCTTTTGGAAATGTTTCTTATTGGCAGAGTAAAATGACAAAATAAGTTTCTTGATATTTACTTTTTGTCTATAAAATGTTGTTGGCTATAAAAGCAATAACACTTGCTGTAATGCCATTGTCCTTAACATCCGATTTATGCTCATGTGATATCACAGTTCAAAAGTTGTAAAACAAATGGCCTACAGGCAAAGATTACCAGTCGAATTAATAGTCATTAATTCTGAGGATGCGAGCAGAGTGGTCATTAAAATAACTGCTGGTGTAATTTAGACATAAAATGGCAATGGCAATCATCCAGGGTTATGGAAAGGTTAATGCTTTTGCCACATAAAGTGCCTATTCCACAGATGTTTTTGCGATTATCATTCATTTTGGGTCTTTGCCATTGGACTAAATTATGTTTTATAGATAATAGTAAGAGATCTCAAAGTAAAATATACTGTGGCCCCCAAAAGTTTTTGGACACTTGAGCCACACTCATGTACAAAATGAATGTATGTAGCAATTTACTGAATACATTTTGTTAGGTTTCAAATGATGAAACAAGAAATATTGTAAAAAAATAAGGCAAAAGTATTAGACAATTTCTTGTTGTAAAACTTCAGTGGAAAATGTCCATAGCTAATTTTATGAACTACACCTATTTACTCTGTTAGGACACCTAAGTGACCAGCCACTAAAAATAAAGAAAAAGAAAAGTTCAAAATTAGTTTGCAGATGGCATTTGGTTTGATCATTTGTTATCTAATGCAATTACATAAAAGAAAAATGTAAAGTGTGATTTAAGCATCAATAAAAAAAATTTGGGGTCACTGTCTTCAAAATGATAAGCTTTATAGTAAATCTATGGCAAATTCATCCACAAGGGGGCGGGCAGCTAATAATCTATGTAAGAAATGCTCTGGTAAAGAACATTGGGAGTAGAAAAAGGCAAAACAAAAACAGGTCACCAAGAACCAAAAACAGCATAATCACTTTAAAGAGAGCAGTTACTGCATCAGCGTGTCTCAGCTGCTTTGATGGAGAGACAACCCAATTCATTTAGTGAGATTAGTCTGAGAAGCCAATAAAAGCTAAAGCTAAAGCTCAGTCAGTCTCACGCGACTCTCACTCAAGAATGGTTAACCATCCGTTTTAATCCCTCATGATTTCCTAAAGCCTGAAGGCTGAGCTTGTCATATATTTCTGCTATGAATTTGATTGTCTCTTTAAATAAATAGTTTACTCAAAAATGAAAATTGTGTCATTGTTGACAAAAGGACAAAAATAAATAAATAAATAAACACCATGAAAGTGTCATAAAACTAGTTGTCATGACTTGTACACTATATTCCAAGTTTTCTAAAACCATATGATAGCTTTTTATGAGGAACAGACTGATATTTAAGTTTTTACTCACTTAAAATGTTCCCTTCTGCCGTAGATCTCAAATCTCATTTGTGGATGCGTAACTTTGCAATCATGTGACATGTGAGAACCAATGGTGTTGCACTCAATGATTTCAAATCTGGCATGTTGCATCTAAAGGTGCCATATTTTAATTGAACACAAAGGACAAGAATCAACCAGAAATAAGAATACAGGACTGCGACGACAAGAGGGTGATTACATTGTTACACATTTTTTTAACTTCCTTTAAAAATCTTTCAAATTAGTGACAGTAGGGTACCGATTCCAAACAGTTGTAATTCCAATAAAATATCAGGTGTTTTGGGATTCCATTTAATTAGTTTGTATACATTTATGATTGTTGTTTTTGGATATCCATAAGATATTCACATAAAAAAAAAAAAATAATTATTGATTCAGTCAACTGAGGCAGCTTGGGTCACTACATGCTAAATCACTTCAAACCTCCTTTTCTGCTCTGGTATGTTTTTATTTGTTTTCACATCATATTATATCAGAGAAGAAGAATATTGCAATATCTCAGAAATCAGACATACTGCAACAGTTACAGGGTAACACATATGTTTTTTTTTTGTTGTTGTTGTCGTCCCTTTGCAGAAACAGTGGGCATCCAGAGTCTTATAAAAGACAAATATCCATTTGGACTCTGGGGAAATTTTGAATAAATAAAAAAATGTAATTCAGCATCTATCTATCTATCAGTTTGTGGTGTTAAGTGTCTATTGTTCTTAAGTTTTGGACTTCCTTGAACTTTCAACAACACCATACACAAAATAGTCAGCATCATATAAAAGCTAATTAGTCTTGTCTCTGCATGAAATTACACACTCCCTCATGGATACACAATTTACAACCACAATCAAGCTCTACTAGCCAATAACAAAGTGTGGATGTAATTATAGTTCAACCCACTCATTTACTCACTGTCATATTGGCATGACTTTATTCTGTGATACACAACATTAATTTAAAAAAATATCCAGGCAGCTCTTTTCCAAATAATGAAAGTGAATGAGGACTGAGACTGTCAAGCTCCCAATTGATCAATAAGCACCAAAAAAGTATCATAGAAGTGGTCCATAAGACATATGCACTACAGCATATTCCAAATCTTATTAAACCTTATGATAGCTTTTTTCTTAGAAACAGACTGAAATGTAATGTTTTCCTCTGCTGAAGCATTGAAATGGTGTGTCACTGTCATTGACAGCGAATCGTCGACATACATTTTAGTCTGTTCTTCACATAAAGCTATCATATTGCTTTAGAAGACGTGTAATATATTGAACATGTCGTATGGACCATTTATATGAAACTTCATATCAGCCCTCATTCAGTTCCATTATATGGAAAAGAGCTGCCAGGATAATATACAGTATGTATATATATATATATATATATATATATATATATATATATATATATATCTACACTCAGTGAGCACTTTATTAGGAACACCTGTTCACCTAATTATTCATGCAATTATCTAATCAGCCAATCATTTGGTAGAATTCCAGTGCATAAAATAATTCAGATATGAGACAAGAGCTTCAGTAAATGTTCAATCATCAGAATGGGGAAAAAATTTGATCTCAGTGATTTCGACCAGTGATTTTGGTGCCAAATGGGCTGGTTTGACTATTTCTGTAACTGCTGATCTCCTGGGATTTTCACGTACAATAATTTTTATTATTTACCGAGAATGGTGCCAAAAAAAAAAATCCAGTGAATGACAGTTCAGCCTACAAAAATGTCTTGTTGACAATTGTAATGAGCAGAATAGCATCTCAGAATGCACAACACATAGAACCTTGAGGCGGATAGGCTACAACAGCAGAAGACCATGTCGAGCACATTTGTAAGAACATAGTGTTCCTAATAAAGTTCTCAGCAGGGCATAGCAGGCTTTTTCCCGGTTGGCCAATGCACTTTTGAGCCGATCAGGGGCAAAATGTCCATCGGGAGCATTCGTAGAAACATGCCGAATGGGACGCAATAAGCAAAAATTAGCCATTGCGTTATGCAGAATGAACATTTAAGCAAACGCCTTCAGATCAAAAGATTTTTAAGATCATGTGTATGTCAGTCAAGTGTTTCAAATGTTTTGACTGGTAGTGTATATGTACAGTATACCTGTATATTGTTGTTCCATGGAACAGAGAAAGATATACTGATTTGGGGGGTGAGTCAATTATGACAGAATTTTCATTCTTGGCTGAACTATTCCTTTTTTAAAGCACAAAATGAAATTTCATGGATTTTTAGATGGATTTAGTAGGATGAGAGTGGGGGTTTGCTCCAGGAGGTGAAGGATCTTTCTTGTCCTGGATTTAGAAGGCAGCTTAGATTTTTAAATCTGAACTTCTGTAAGCAGTGGCAGGTAGGATTTGCCATAATTCTAGGTTGTGCCCTCCAAACTATCAAACCATTTTTCATCAGAACCATCAAGACCAAGCCAAGCTCCTTTTCCTTTTGAAAAAAAGAAGAAAAAAACAAAAACAATTTGAATTCACTGATTGAGACTCAAGAGTAGACTGTCTTTTAAAAAGTTAGACACAACAGCACGCCATCAATTTCACTGAAGCATTCCTACAGACAAAAGTGCCTCTGTTAACAAATATCTATATTTTTTCATTGAAACCTGTTTGGTTGTAAAGAGTAGCATCTCCAGTCTCATTAGATATACTGCTTTAAAAAATCTGTTCATTTTTCACACATCAGCATTTTGGTAAACATGATGTCTACAAATGTGGACACTGTCACTGCATTTCCTAAAAATTGGAAAACAAGTGTTAGTTATTCTTAATAACGTTCAACTCTAACACGTTTATGGGTAATTTAGCTACATTTTAATATACATTGTGTTATGATTATTTTGTTATCTCTTTGCAATACAATTCTATTAATTAACATTAGTAAATTAATTCCTATATATTTACTGTACATTTTCACATTGAAAATAAATGTGTTCACACAAAAGCTAAAAAATTTTGCTTTCAGCAGCTTTATATGGAGCCTGAGTCCAGTGCAGACAGACAGCACACTAGAGGTTAACTCATCCTATAGCTTTCTATGCAATTAAGTGTGTTCAATCCTAAAATCCTACCAAAAGTTCAGTTTCAGGCTGCAGATGATGTTCGGACAATTCAACATGTTTGGCAGACATGGGGCAATGGTAATCAGTACATAGATTCAGAATTTTATAACGCCACATTTTATTTTAACTTGGTTGGCAGTGATTGGATGATGCTGGACATTACGTTGAGTACGAATTATTTATTCAGCTTTACAGAAAATTAGCTGTGTTGGGAAGACCGATTCTTTTCCGTGAACCTGTTCTTTCAGATGGTTCGTTTCAATGAACTGGTTAAAAAAAAAACGATTCAACAGTTCATTTACGTCATCGCGTAATGACGTCACTATATATAAAGCTAATAAGCTGGTATCATAGAATACACACATTCAGTATAGCCATATGTAAGGCATATTGCTGATTATAACATTTTATTTAATTAAGTTGTAAAAATAAGTGTGTTTATTGTCATCAGTGTTTCATTCAGTGATCTTACAATTAATTCTACATTAAAGTTTTGCACCTAAAGCACCAAATACTGACACTGATATACAATCATGTATGTTCTACACATGTTTAAAGCATAAAAAGTGATTAAACTAGTCTTAATCAACTAACCCTTTTTTCGCATTCTGCTGTGATCAACTCAATGTACTGCTGATGCGAGAGCTGCTGTCCTCGGATAAGTGTACTGTTGACTCGGAGAACTGCTGCGAAGACTCAATGTGCTGTTTACTCGAGAGATGTAGACTGGATCATATTCATACGTTGAAAAAACGGTAATACAATCAAGTCATTTTCAACATATTTCCTGTATGATTTATTTGTTACACTCTCTGTTGTTCAGCAAAATTTACATTTACATGTATTCATTTGGCAGACATATTTATCCAAAGCAACTTACAAAAGAGGAAAACATAAGCAAATCATCTTTAGGAGACAGTGGTACAAAAGTGCCATATTACAAAGTTTCACTAGGATCAGAATAGTATTCAAGACAAATTTAGAAATTTTTTTTGGTTAGTGACTAGTTAAGTGCTCTTGGAAAAGATGCGTTTTAAGTCGTTTTTTGAAGACAGAGAGTGAGTCTGCTTCACGGATGGAGTTGGGAAGGTCATTCCACCAACGTGGTATGATGAAGCTGAAAGTCTGAGAAAGTTTTTTGGTGCCTCTTTGTGTTGGTACAACAAGGTGACATTCCTTAGCCTACCGCAGGCTTCTAGTGGGTGTGTAGCTCTGCAGAAATTATTTTAGGTATGTTGGAGCAGACCCAGTGACTGTTCTGTATGCCAGCATCAGAGCCTTTAATTTGATACGTGCATCAACCGGTAGCCAGTAGAGAGGATATGGTGTAACATGTGCTCTCTTTGGTTCATTAAAGACCAGACGTGCTGTACACAAAATACAACTGAAACATACATTTTGCCCCTTAATCACACACATGCTCAATGTCAGCAGTTCATCGGTTCTCAGTATGTCAGACACCCCCAAAGAGGGGATTCTCAGTTCAGTGGACTGTTAACTCGAGAACTGCTGCGAATGACTCACATCTTAATCTGTTAGTCTGAGAGTAAAGTCTCATGAACATGAATAACTAACACTCCTGGAAACATAATAAACATTTTGATGAAAAAAAAAACAACTCCTTTATATAGCTTAGTGTTATTTAAAATTTCACAACTTAGTCTCGCTGTCCACATATGTAGGCATTCATTTTTAGGAAAAATATTTGCTCTAGAAAATTTTATTTTTCTCTATTTTTGATTGTTTATTAGGTGCTACTATTTACAAATCAAAAAGTGACATGGAAAATGCACACAGCAGTCACACTCGGGTCTCACAATTATATATATATATATATATATATATATATATATATATATATATATATAAACACACACCCACACAGTGCATTCAGAAAGTATTCAGACCCCTTCACACTTTATGTTGCAGCCTTATGCTAAAATTATTTAAATGATTTATTTATTTTTTCACATCAATCTACAATCCATACCCCATAATGACAAAGCAAAAACAGGATGTCTGATAACTTAATCCCACAATGTTACTGCTGTTTACCAGGTTGCACGTGTGAAAGGTGCTATTGTCTTTTTCTAATATTGCCAAATATTTTGTATTTCAGTGTTTCCACTCCTAAGCCATGTTCAAATTTTGCATAGTCATCATTCCTAGATAGCCTATTCTATTCCTATCCCATGGGATGTATTTTATAGACCTTAGTCAGTCAGGTCTACTGCTGTTCCTGGCTGATTTTATGCCAATTTCCAATTTAAAAGCTGGGAGCTGTGTCCTTGACCTCAGGCAAGTGCTCCTCTATTGCATGCACTCTGAGTTCATTAAATACTTCATTAGCAATCGCTCCTGGACAGTGTAGAAAGCTGCTGTTGATGGGCCACATGAGAAAGGCACCTGGGTAATACCTTGAGAGACATAGTGGGCCACAGCAATTAATAAACCTTGCTTTCACTTTCAAAGCACATCTCTGAAGCTAGGGTTGGGCCTTAATAATATGCCCACACGGTGCACAGATAACCTCTTTTCTCACCCACACTTAATTTTCAATCAAAGTTCCGTCAGAAGCCATTTCCTGTCACACTTAACTGCATTAATTTATTTTGTGAGAATTAAAGGGGGTAATGGGAACATTTATCAGATTCAAGAGGCCCGCAGAAGTGAGGCTGTCCTCCAATTTACCTCTTTAAACATAACATTTACGGGTGTATAAACAGAGGGTGGTAATCGGCTGTTAAAATTCTGTGCTTCCAGCACAATAATTGTGTTCCAGTACAAGATCATAGGTGGTTTGTACATAAATATTTCATGAGAAGCCTTTGGAAAAAATTCAAAGAGTTGGACAATTTTCAGCAATGGATGGTGGGCAATTTCTAAATCAGATAACAAAGGATTAAGAAAGTGATTTACAAATCAAAGCTGAGACTTTACTGTCCATTGTGCTAAAGTCACAATTTTTAGGCTAATTCCCAACAAACGGCGACATTTAAAAACAGTATAAAGTTGGCTGTTGAATTTAGACCATTGGGAAACTATCATATACACACTACCCCAATAAACAACAACAAAAAAAAATCTTTAAAGAAGGCACATGAAAAGGAATAGGTTGTGGATGAAGCCTTGGCTCAAACAGCGTGAGAGTCATAGAGCTTATACATGTTTTATAAAATGTTGTATTTTTATATTTACAACTTTTGAATTCTGATAAGACTGTCAGAGGACTGCAAATCAGTAACAAAATATCTTGGCCCATGTAAAATTGATAAAATGTGTAAACCTTGTTTGTTTCATGTTCATTTTCATGCAGTTTGGAAAACGCAGACAGATTTTCAGTTTTATTTATTATTTGATTTATAAGTGTCTTTGTTATTATTATTAATAATAATATTATTATGGTAACTCTTTACAATAAGGTTCCATATTTTAACATTATTGTTTAACAACAACAGTTAACATGAACTAACCAAGCACAATCCTTTTGCAGCATTTAGTCATCTTGGTTAATGTTGTACACAACATATACTAATACATTTTTTAAATCAAAAGTTGTATTAGTCAACATTAGTTAATGCACTATGAACTAACATGAACTAACAATGAACAATTGTATTTGTATAAACTAACATTAACTAAGATTAATAAATGCTGCCATTTTTTATTTTGTATTATTTAAGAATATTATCATTGTCATCATCATCACTTGCAAAAGTTACCATATATTATTTTATTATTTTTATTACATAAACATAATTTCCTTGAAAATAAACAGGGAGTTACAACTACAAAAAAATAACACATTAATGATATATATATATAAGACTTATATATATATAAGAATCACATCAGATTATGTCAAGAGTTTGTTGTAAAATCATTTAAGACCCATCAAATGCTGATGGAACATGTTGAGTCTGTGAAAACAAACACTGACTTAAGGCAACAAACCATAGAGTTAGACAACTGTTGGAAGTTGTATTGTAAGCCCTATCGACATTTAATCATGTCTGGGACATGAATTATAGATGTTCAAATGTTAATTAGTTATTAAATACATTTGAACAAGTAAAAACCCTTATTATTAATATTAATAACTGCATTTTCACTAGTATAATTTCACAATTATCTGTCATTCACTACTTTTCAAAATGCAATTACAGATATCTTGACTTAATTTCTTACTATGTGAAATTTCATATACATAACTCTATCACGAAGCTATTCTAGTAAAAATTTGAATTTGTTTTAACAGTAATTGCATTGTTACTAGTGCAAATATTTATTCGTTACCAACAATTTAATTAGTACATTTTTTTTATATAACTGTAAATGTATTTCAACAACTTATATTTGGTATTTTAGATATCTAGTAATATATTTCAGATATCAATAAACTGAAGTCTAATTACAGAATAAAAAAAAATGCTTCCTTAGTAGTTTAAATCACATTATAGACATCTGAAATTAACATTGCTATTAGTGAAAACCAGATTACTGATATAAACAATTAGTATTTTTACTAGTAGCACTTCCATTGCTGATATCAAGAATTAGTATTTAAAGGGGACCTATTATGTAAAATTCACTTTACATGGTGTTTATACATAATGTGAGTCTGCAGTGTGTGCACACAACCACCCTACAATGTTAAAAGTCCACCCACTCCTTTTTCTTATAATTCTATTAATCAAAAACAGTGTGTCAAAATTAATAGTTTTCGTTTCAGCTCTAAAGTGAAGTCAAGTTAGAGCAGGCCTCACCTAGTGACTGGTGACGGACTCCACCCTATTATAATAGATCCTCCCGAGTGATCTACACACAGTCCGCTATTTTTCCGCGCTGGAGCAGAGACAGTTAGAAGAATAATGTCTCAGCTTCGTAAGCGTCATGAGTGTTCTGTTGTTGGATGTAAAAGTGAACATAAGAGTCTTCATGTACTGCAAGCATCAGAGCCACTGAAGACGCAGTGAAGGAAATGTGCCCCAAAACATACAAAATGTGTGTATGTTTGTGCAAATAATTTTGCACTGGACTGTTTTGTGAATGAGTGTCAATATAAAGCAGGATATATATATATATATATATATATATATATTGCTTATATACAACAGTTAATTTACATACAGAACAAGTACATTTAAAAAAAATGGGAAAAACTGTGTACAGTCATAAAAACGCATTTGTGCATGGAACTATTTTATTACACGTCCAATCAGAATCTGCAGTTGCTGGTTCAAAACAAATGATGCGTCCAAGCCTCCATTAGTCATACAAAATGTTCACTTCAGAAATAGTATCACGGCTTGTGCTGTTTTTAACAAATCATTGGATAAACAAGGATAGACAGATGGATGTGTGTGTTTGTCTCTATGTGTGTGTGAGTGAGTGAGAGAGAGAGAGAGAGAGAGAGAGAGCGCGAGAAAGAGAGAGAGAGAGATTTACATTTATGCATTTGGCAGACGCTTTTATCCAAAGCGACTTACAGTGCACTTATTACCAGGACAATCCCCCCGGAGCAACCTGGAGTGAAGTGCCTTGCTCAAGGACACAATGACGGTGGCCGTGGGTATCAAACCAGCAATCTTCTGATTAACAGCTGTGTGCTTTAGCCCACTACGCCACCACCACTCACAGAGAGAGAGAGAGAAAGAGAGAGAGAGAGATGGAGCATGTGCAATCACCTGTTACCACACCCAATCAGAGATG
Organism: Xyrauchen texanus; assembly: GCF_025860055.1. NCBI lineage: Eukaryota > Metazoa > Chordata > Actinopteri > Cypriniformes > Catostomidae > Xyrauchen > Xyrauchen texanus. Next base: position 37,302,913 of record NC_068294.1, on the reverse strand, counting down.
CTTACAGCTTTCTTGATTTTGACAAAATTCTTGATTAAAATTTTTTATCGATTTACAGCTCTAATATATATTCATACATGGCTGAACTCCGGTATTTACGCTGTCAGTCATATTGGTTCTGATTTGTTGTTGCTGTAGTATCCGAAGTACTGTAAAGGCACAGCTCATTTGCATTTAAAGAGACACACACAAAATCAGCGTATTTTTGATTCCCCCCAAAAAGAGGCATTTATAACATGTTATAATAAATTATCCATGGGATATTTTGAGCTGAAACTTCACAGACACTTTCTGGGGACACCCGAGACTTATATTACATCTTGTAAAAAGGGGCATAATAGGTCTCCTTTAAACTAATGAAAACTGAATTGTTGATATCTATCATTTATATCCAACTTGAAATAGAAAAGGTGTTTGTTATAATTTATTGGTGTTTGTTGGAATTACTCTTGTTAGCACATGAGCACAAACTCTCCTAGACATACTATGGGAACATTGTAACAAATAAAGAGGAGTGCAAATTTTTTGTCTATAAAGATATTTTGTTGAATTTTTGGGATGTAATCATAACAATGGCTCAATCTTCAACTGAGGCATTTCTATGTGGTGGTATTATATCCAAGCCTCAGTAAATAGAAACTTTCCTTTTTTATATATATTTTTTTTTTGGCAGAAATAAAAGAGGCACAGCTGAGCTGTGGCTTCCCACTGAATTAATGAGGCCTTCAGTGAGAGAGGAACACGAGACGAGGGGGAAAAGGAAGGACCTATAGCCCTGGGATTTCTATTCAATAACTGTTATTGCAGACGTACAGTGCTCTCACCAGCACCCTCATTATTCTCTGGGAAATGGTTGGATCCCGTGGGTATATTCAGGCTACTGGTGCCTTCTGTCTACTCTCACACTGTTTCCCTATTGTCCACTTCTGACACAGCAATGTATTTGTAAACATGTGATGGAAGCTTGGACATGGTGCTTTCAAATAAAATGCTTTTCAGTCTAAAAGTGTTTTGCGCTTGTACCTCATCTGAACGGGAGAATCAATGTCAGATATCTGTATAGTCTGAAAGGATTTTTGTGTGTTCATGTATAAGTAGGCTCTTGAAATTACTTTCAACCAAGCAGTGAAAAGTCTATAAATAAATCAAATAGTCCTAATTTAAAGGAATAGTTCACCCAAAAATGAATATGCTGTCAGTTACTCACTATCACGTCTTCTTTTTAGAGCACAAAATGATGGTGATGAAGGTGATGTGGTCTTTTTAAGCCATACGAAAGCTTTGTGTCGGGAACACACCAGAATTGAAACTGGCTTTCAGTGGAAATTATATAGGACAACTGTAATAAATATATATAATATAATAAAAAAATAAAAACACGTAAAGCCAGGATCGATATCAATGACATCAAACAAATGTAATTGAAGAGCTACATCAGAGGGCAAGCTGTTCAGTGAATAATGACATTAATGTCAGTCTGTTCATCACACTTATGTTATATTAAGTTACTGCATGACTTCAGAAGATTTGAAAGAGTGTACAGCAGTCATATGGACTACTTTTATTATACTTATTCAGTGCCCTTTTTTTGTCATTTTGGAGCTTGATAGCACCAGTGCTCATTCATATGGGTCATATGGGTTTGGAATGACATTGGGGTTAGTAAATAAATAAGATTTTTTTTTTTTTTTTTTTTTTAAGATAAACATCCTTGGCACAAATCAATACCATAAAAACATACATGCAATTTTCATGTCATAATTTCCCTCTGCTCCAAATATTTAATTTCCTTGGTTTCATCTGCACTCTGTGGGAATTCACTCACAGCTAACAGCTGTGAACACATAGCGCAAATAGCTAATCAAGAGAGTGATGGTTTGGAATGCCTAATTAAAAACCAGCAAGCCAGAAAGAGGATATCTCATGCACATGACCTGTGAGCCATTTTCTGTGGAAGTACTGAAATCACACATCTCCCGCAGAGTTATCAGGACATATAAGGACTGTGGGTGTTCATGCTCAGACTTAATTACCTCCTTGTGAAAACCAACATGTGTGTTGATGAAGAAACTAGGGATGTGCTAAATGACATTTCTTAGGAGGCGATAACAAATTGTCCAGCGAAACACAATGAAACAGAAGGCAGGGGTCTGGAGACACCTTTTAAAGAGTTAAAATATGTTTAACTTGACACATTATCTTAAAAAAAAGACTCATGGTGTAAAATGCTTAAAAAAAATAATAATAAAAAAGAGCTTTGACACAATAGCCAAAGACATCCATCTGCATGTGTACAAACATGTGTACAGTATTTTTTTAAAGTATGTCGAATGGGCTTACACAGACATTCAAGACAGGCATCATTCAAACACAGTAGTGTTCAGTTACCAGTTCACAATGCACAGTCAACCAAGATTAAATGAATCCATGAATGAAAGTGTCCAATAACAGGGCAGTTACAGAGATTAGGCGAGTAGAATTTAGCTGGGCATGTGATGCTAACATGGCTGCCCCCATGAGCCACCCCTGCCATATACAGAATCAAAGAGCTTTTATAAGGTTACTGATATGACTGAACGCGTCGGGCTCAATTTTTGTGAGTGCGCAAAGCATAACACGCTACGACCATGCACAATGTCTTATCCAATTTTCGTGTTTGCGCAAAACGTAATTGGGCGTGAGTGGGAGTGTTTGCTCTACTATGGGTGTAGACGCACTAACTGTGGGTGTATTAATGTAAATGTGCAATGAGTTATTTTTATAAGAATTTGGTTGTTGCGCTAAGGCGTTTCAATACCACCTCTTAACTCAGCGCAAAGTCCAAATTCAGTTCCTGCATTTGCAGATTGGAGATTTCACCAGCACCAGATTCACCAGATTTCACCAGTGGTAATAAAGTTAATGTCCAAATTCTGAAAGTACAGAACATAAAATAATGTCATTGACGATCGCTATTGAAGCCGTTTGTTGACTAAAAAATGACTGTATTTTTTGTTACATTTTCTAAAAGTCAGGGTTTATTTTTTCAATTATTATTATTATTAGTTTTTTATTATTATTATTATTATAGTTTGTATTGTTATGTTTAAGTCACTGCAAAAGGGGTCGGTGGAAGAAGGAGAGAGTAAAATGTTTGGATTTGGTATGATGTTTTTGACCACTTAATTATTTTGATTATATTTCCATTTAGTTTGAAGTGTAATTTGAATTTAGAAATATTTAGGGTTTAATTTTTTGTGTTTCAATACATTTTTAAAAACAATATCTACTGGTCGAAGTGAAGTGTGTGCCAATACAATCTCTGGTAATACTAACCATGATTTGTGTGTCAGTAGATTAAAATAAATAATAATGTGTAACACAGTTAATGATGGGCAAGGAGGAGGAGAGAACCGGCTTGACGATATAAATAATAGTTTAATGGTAAACTTAAAAGACAACATAAACACACATGACGGACATGTCCGCTAACGATCTCTCTCTCCCGCACGGCCCTCTGCAGTCAGCCTTTAAACCTCACGGAGGCATAATTAGCCTAATACGAGACCGGTGTGTAGGATCACGACCCGGCCCGCCCTCCGCCCTGCCACATTCCTCCCTCGTTCTCTCAGGCTGGGGAGCCCCGGCCTGACGTACACCCCCTTCCCTGGGGAGGACGCGCCTTCAGCTGTCTGCCGGCAGGTCATCCCCATCTACCTGGACGAGGGAGGGGACAAGGGGAAGGAAACAGAAATAATTAAAATGGGGGGTACTTCCTGTAACAGTGTAGTACCCCCCAAAAAACTGTAAAATTTAAAAGAGGATAAAGGCCAACGCAGAGCGACAGTGAGAGAGAGATGAAAAAAAAACAAAAAAAAAACTCTTACTCGCTAGTTCTCCGATACGCCGCAGCTTGTTCCTCGGCCACTCCTCCACCCTTTAATGGATGACAGCCGTGCCTCTCCGGGCGGATCCGAGGCAGTCCTCCAGCCCCTGGCGGATGGAACACCCCGCCGCGTTCTCGGGGAACAGAAGGGGTCTCCCCCGCCCCTGGCAGCGGTCCTCTCGCTCTAGGCGGTCGCCAGTGAGCCCCTCCCCGCTCGCGGTCGGCGGTCTTAAACCCCGCCACGTTTCAGCGGCTGGTAGGCGACTCCTGCGCCCCTGGCAGCGGCCCTGACAGCCCCTTCTCCCCCTCGCGGTCGGCGGCCATTGTCCTCTTTCAGGCGACTGGGCTCCTCGTCCCCCGGCAGATGGCCGCGGCTGCTCCGTTGGGGTGGACGGTAGTGGCGAGAACACTACTACGGCGTATCACTCCTCCTTCCCGGGCTTCGGCACCAGTGTAACACTGTTAATGATGGGCAAGGAGGAGGCGAGAACCGGCTTGACGATATAAATAATAGTTTAATGGTAAACTTAAAAGACAACATAAACACACATGACGGACATGTCTGCTAAAGATCTCTCTCTCTCCCGCACGGCCCTCTGCAGTCAGCTGTTAAACCTCACGGAGGCATAATTAGCCTAATACGAGACCGGGTGTGTAGGATCACGACCCGGCCCCGCCCTCCGCCCTGCCACATAATACTTACATTATTATTTAAATTTGCATTTGCAATGCATATAAAAGGAACATGTCTCATTTAACAAGGATGCACAAAACAATGTAAATCCATAATGTTTTTCTTCCAATCCATTCCATACAGTCCATTTACACTACAAACTTCTTATGAATGTACTGTCTTTGTTTATATCGCTGGTGCTTGCCAGGGAGTGGACTGTATAATAGGACAGAGACGGTGCCGGAGAAGAATCTCCATTGACCTGATTAGCGCCTTGCGGGCGCGATCTCACAAAACATATTTTTGCCTACACTTAGTGCACACTTGCATGAAAATGCCAATACTTTATGGCTATGCCCATGACTTTGCGCTTATGAGTTGAGGCATTGTGCTGCGCTTAGATCTTTTGCGCTTAAAATAGGGCCCTTCATCTCACATAAATAGTCATGATTTTATACAAAAGTAAAAAAAATATATACTATTCGTTATTATTATTATTATTTTATGAAAAAAAATGTTAAATAAGGAAAAATACCGAGTGAACCTTTAAAAATAGTATATACTGTGAAGTCCTTAGGGCTGACAGATATTCAACAAATATACAGGGACAAATAAGGTTGTCTGAGATTATAAAAATTAGAAATCTAGTTTAAAATCTTGTTTTTAGGGTCGAAAGTGGTCTTATCATTTGTATGGTTTTCTTTTAACATAACAACAGATCTGCATGTTTGATCTTAAAAGTTTTTCTTAAATATTAATACAATTATTATTAGCTTTGAACTTAGACATTCCAATCATAGTAGATGTGTATTAAAATAATTATTTTGTGTGAATTACATTTTTAATGTATGTTTGATTAATAGATCCATAAAAATTTTTTAATAAAAAAATAAATGTATTAATGGGGTTGATGCAGGGCTGAAATGTCAATATGCATTGACTAACCCTCCCCCCAATATTAAGATATGACCAGATTGCCCCCCCCATAATTGATATTGTTGTTGCTTATCTGCTGCAGTCCATTATGCACTGCTGTTTAGTTGTCATTAAGTTTTTGCAAGAAAAAATAATGGTTTAAAAAAGTTTTTAGAATGCACAGTAGTCTAACACCGCTCGTCAATGTCATTTCAGATCAATCAAATCAATGTAGGCGGAACTGAAATTTAAAAATCTGAGATGGAACCTCAAAGATTATTCCAGTGTCACGCACTGGATGCAATGCAAAGGTATTATTAGGTAATAATTTAAAATCAATTTAAGATTTTCTAAAGAATCTTCTTTTAAAAGAGACCATTTCATTTTGAGGATGAGCAGTTAAAGGAATAGCTCACCTAAAAATAGAAAATTTACTTTTACTCACTCATTTACTCTTATGTTGTTCAAAACCCACATGCTGTTACTTTTTCTTGGAACAAAACAAAAATGTTCAATTGTTCTGAAAATAAGAAAATGTTCTTGAGTACCAAATTAACACTTTTAGAATGCTTTTGTAAGGAATTAGTAAATATAAGGAATAGATAAATACCACTTAAAACAATTATTTCAAACTGTAATTAATAATAAAGATGCATACATTTCTTTCAAGAAAACAATGGAAGAGTATATACTAAATATATTATATAATGTACATAAAGTAACTTGTAAAGTAATTTCTTGAGTAGTTTTTCAGTAAACTGTACTATTCTTACATGAGTTATACTTGTATCCAAGCAAATTATTTCTTCAGTAGCAGTACTTTTACTTAAGTAAAAAAATAAAAATAAATCAGTACTCTTTCCACCACTGTGACTCGTGCATTATATTCCAAGCTTTCTGGGGCCACACAAAAGCTTTGTGTTGTATGGACTACTTTTATACTATGGTATATTAATATTTTATTATTTTTTTGGACCTTGACAGTAGTGCTCAACATGAACTCTTTTTGTATGGAAAAGAGCAGCATTCGGGTTCTCAACACAATGAGGGACAACTTGATGCCAGTAAATAATTGTGTGTATTTTATTTTTGCTAGCCAGCTGACACAGTCATGTCATTTTACAGATACATCAGTGATGAAAAGAAATTAAAATTATATTCATCTTTTCTTTGATACAGCACAAAAAAGAAAGAAAAGATGCACATTTGCCAAAAACAGACAAATTGCTAGCAATGTAGACACAGCGGTAGTCTTGTCTTCTGTGGACTTCTATTTGTGAAAAAAATTATTTGTGGACAATTATATTTGTGACCTCAACATCCATGAACCTCCACCCCCAAAATGGTTTGGTCCCCCCAGTTTTCAAGACACGGTTACGGCCTTGGCTTGATAGATTTGTACCATAAGTTGGTTTTTTGATGGCTGTGGTTTCAAGCAGATGAATTTTCGAGTTTAGAGACACAACTTCTCAAAAAGTCTAAACTTAAAGAGTATACACTCACCTAAAGGATTATTAGGAACACCTGTTCAATTTCTCATTAATGCAATTATCTAATCAACCAATCACATGGCAGTTGCTTCAATGCATTTAGGGGTGTGGTCCTGGTCAAGACAATCTCCTGAACTCCAAACTGAATGTCAGAATGGGAAAGAAAGGTGATTTAAGCAATTTTGAGCGTGGCATGGTTGTTGGTGCTAGACGGGCCGGTCTGAGTATTTCACAATCTGCTCAGTTACTGGGATTTTCACGCACAACCATTTCTAGGGTTTACAAAGAATGGTGTGAAAAGGGAAAAACATCCAGTATGCGGCAGTCCTGTGGGCAAAAATGCCTTGTTGATGCTAGAGGTCAGAGGAGAATGGGCCGACTGATTCAAGCTGATAGAAGAGCAACTTTGTCTGAAATAACCACTCGTTACAACCGAGGTATGCAGCAAAGCATTTGTGAAGCCACAACATGCACAACCTTGAGGCGGATGGGCTACAACAGCAGAAGACCCCACCGGGTACCACTCATCTCCACTACAAATAGGAAAAAGAGGCTACAATTTGCAAGAGCTCACCAAAATTGGACAGTTGAAGACTGGAAAAATGTTGCCTGGTCTGATGAGTCTCGATTTCTGTTGAGACATTCAGATGGTAGAGTCAGAATTTGGCGTAAACAGAATGAGAACATGGATCCATCATGCCTTGTTACCACTGTGCAGGCTGGTGGTGGTGGTGTAATGGTGTGGGGGATGTTTTCTTGGCACACTTTAGGCCCCTTAGTGCCAATTGGGCATCGTTAAATGCCACGGCCTACCTGAGCATTGTTTCTGACCATGTCCATCCCTTTATGGCCACCATGTACCCATCCTCTGATGGCTACTTCCAGCAGGATAATGCACCATGTCACAAAGCTCGAATCATTTCAAATTGGTTTCTTGAACATGACAATGAGTTCACTGTACTAAAATGGCCCCCACAGTCACCAGATCTCAACCCAATAGAGCATCTTTGGGATGTGGTGGAACGGGAGCTTCGTGCCCTGGATGTGCATCCCACAAATCTCCATCAGCTGCAAGACGCTATCCTATCAATATGGGCCAACATTTCTAAAGAATGCTTTCAGCACCTTGTTGAATCAATGCCACGTAGAATTAAGGCAGTTCTGAAGGCGAAAGGGGGTCAAACACAGTATTAGTATGGTGTTCCTAATAATCCTTTAGGTGAGTGTATGTCTAAAGCTATGTGCTAAAGCACAACACGTTATCAATACGTTTAAATCCTCTCTGAAAAGTAATGTCTTTACATTCATTGCCTTTAAAGCACAGCTGCTAAGTAATACTAAACCTAAAAAAATCTAGAACTAGTCTGACTAGATAGACCACTTGTCAACAAATTGACCAACCGTAGTAGGCACAGTAGCATGAATACATTGTCTATCGAAAATGTATTATATTAATATGTTATGCTTTTGTGTGTGTCTTAAGAGCTCGACTCTGAACACAAGGCAAAATGTCATATCAGTGCAAGGGCACAAAATCTAGAATATCTAATCTGATCATGCAACACATACAACGTTGGGACCCTCTTTCACACAGTGGAATAGTTGTTCTATAGGCCCTCAGCACAGAGAATAAAGGAATTCTGTAGATGGAAAAGACTGGAAACGTCTTTTTTGTGATATAATAGCTCAATATACCAGTTATCGGCAGTACACGTCTCTGGAATGTACAAAAGGAGCTAATAAGACATTTATTTGTACATATGTAATCAACTATTGTGTTATTTAATACTGAAAGATATATCAAAACACTTTTATTATGTTGCATTATTTGAAAACAATGCACTGAAACACTTGTATTACAGACCCAACTACATTTGCATACTTAAACAAATGTGATTAACTTCCACAGCAGCTTACCTGATGAAGTGTTGGACTTTGGACTCAGAGACCGAGCCTTGAGCCAAGCCAAGGATACTCAAAGCGAAAGTGCCATAGAAGAGACACAAAATGATGTGGTTGTTTCATTAATTGTTCTTTTTATATTGAATTTCCTTTTAAAACACTACTGGTTAGGTTTAGGCATTGGGTCAAAGACTGTTGGTTAAGTCTATTTTGTTCACCTTTCATTTATCTTTTAGGACATTATTTGTTAGTTAGATTTGGTTAGTTAGAGGTACGTTAGGTTAGAGGGGTATGTTTTACTCATCAATCTAATATTCACCTTAAATCATCATCTGATTACAACATTATTAACTTGCTTTTGGCAATACCCACTGGACTTTTCACTGTGAAACTGCAGCCAAAATTTTAATGATGTATTCTAAGATCTCTAAGATTGTGAGACTTGTGTCCTATGCAACATGATATTTTCATGTGATGTTGTCGTGCGATTTTGGCATGTGATTTCTTGACTGGTGCTCATGTGTATATATGGGTGTGTTTTTGTATGTTTAATTTGAGTCTGATGAAGAGCATGTAGCTTGAGATAATATTATGGCCTTAAATATAAAGGATCTTTATATTGCACAATTCTGGTTTGAGGACCAAGTGCTGTGCAAATATTGCAACACAATTGCACAAACCTCATAGTGCAACATGACAAGGTTCCACATCTTTCTTACACACAGTTCAGGTCTACACCAAATTATTGCCTTCACTGAAGCATTTGACACCAATGAGTCACAGTGATAAAAGCCGGCTTGCATATACAGCACACAGACAGCAAGCCTCTCCCCAGATTCCTGTCAAGACATCCACGCTTTGCTGTTCTTTTTTTGAGATTCATGTCAAAAAAAGGAAAGATCACATGTTGAAACTGCTCTAGAGACAGCTTTGAGCGTTTGTTGTTCCTCCATTACATAACGACCTGCATTCTAATTGATAGACGCTCACACAGGATGAAAGCCTCATTATAATCACAGCACAGTTGATGATGCAGCCCTGATGAAAAGTTAGATGTGGAAGGTTTTTGAGTGTCTTGTTGTGGGTAGATGTGCAAAGCTGAGGCTTATGCCAGCATTTGTATTTTTTTTTTTAAGAAATCCAATGGCGAGTAATTACAGGAAATATCTCTGATTCCCTGTGGGATTTTCCGGCTGAGAAAGGCAGCAGTGTCAGATTATGCAAGGAACGTTGAGATCAGAAAGGTGTGTAACATCAAGACTTGTTGTGAAGCACCACAAATCATCACTGAAGCAAGAGATTAAAGAATATTTCACAGAATATTTGTGCTGAGCTCAGAAAGCTATAGTGAACTATAAAGAGGCCTTCTTAATTTCCCCTTTTCCCCTTTTCTTACCCTTTTTTTTGGGAAAAGTGTGTGATGTGGCCTAGTTGTCATGATTTATCAGAGGCTTATTAAAGGGATAGTTAACCCAAAAAGGGATCAAATTCTCTCAACATTAACTCATCATCATCCCATCTCACGTGCATGACTTCCTTTCTTCTGTAGAATGCAAACACAGATTTTTAGAAGAATATCTCAGCTTTGCTGGTCCATTCAATGCAAGTGAATGGTGGCCAGAACTCTGAAGGTCCAAATAGCATATAAAGGCAGTGTCAAGGTAATACATAAGCCTCCAGTGGTTAAATCCATACATTCAGATGTGATGTGATAGGTGAGGGAGAGAAACAGATACATTTTTTACTATAAATCTACACTTTCACTTTGAAATTCTTCTTCTTTTTTGCATTCTTTGTGCATATCGCCACCTACCGGTCAGGGCTGATCAAAGGTGGAGATTTATGTAATACTATTAGATTTTTTAAATAAAAAAACATAGCAAATGAACATTGAACAAGATTAACACATGAGGCATATAGTTAGTTCTTTTTGAGCTAATGAAAAATATGCACTAGTTCAAACACAGAAACTGATGAAAAACTGCACTTCCAAGTGTAGCTGCAGTGGTGTAGGGCTAGATTCCCCTTTTGTCCCACTTTTCCCAACCGGTTTCCACTCTTAATATTTCCGTTAATACTACTCATAATAATATCTAAAAATGTATCTAAATGTTGATTACCGAAGGTCGAGGAGTTGAGAGAAAAGTTTGATCAGGGTAAAACTAACTATGTGCTAAAGAACTGTAGTAACCATGTTTAATTTTGTGGTAACTATGCTTTTACTACAAAATACCATAGTGATACTCAAGACAATCCACAAGACAAGCCATACATAATGAGTGCAAGTGGAAAGATAAAATATATAAGGTCCCTGCTGGAGTGATGAAAAAACAATGAAAAAAAAAACAGCTACAACCTGCAAACAGCTACAATACATGGATGTATGGATTGAGAGAACGCTTGAAGTTCTCAGAGAGCTTGCAAGTCACAGGTCACAGTCCATTGTGAAATAACATGCAGAAGTTTGTTTGAAATTAATCCATGTCCATATTGTCCATTATAAGAATGTGTGTAGTATGAGATGGAAAAAAGGGCTAAAAGTAACAAAAACTAAACAAACATCTTGGTGTAAAGCAGCAGCAGTTAGTAAACCAACTTTGTACATCTATTTTGATCCATGTCCATATAAAGTTCAAAACCAATGGTACAATTGGGATGAGAAGGAGCCAACTAAAAACTTACTGTGTGCATGTTTAACATTATTTAACTAAATTAGTTAACATTAACTAACAATGAGCAATATTTGTTAGCAATAATTAGTCTTGGTTAATGTTTATTTCAACATAAAATAATACATTTTTAAAATCAAAAGATGTGTATGTTAACATTAGTTAATGCATTATGAACTAACATGAACGACTGCATATTATAAATCAACATTAACCAACGTCAGTAAATGTTGTAATGAAATATTGTTCATTGTTAGATCATGATACCTAATGTGTTTACTAATGTTAACAAACATGACCTTGTTGTAAAGTGTTACCAAGGTATTCAGGTGAAATACAAGATGTAAAGCAGTACTCGGTAACAAACTTGAAAAAGTTCTTATTTTATTGAACAAGGAACAATTTAGCAATCAAGTTTCACCACTTTCTTCCACTATATGCATTTAAAAGTTTATAATGTAGCTGTCAAGAGATTCCAAAAGGAGAAGAAGTCTAGGGCCATTTAACTTGGGATAAACACCCACTGCATTGGGGACTCAGTGCCTGCCTTTGACCAAAATCTGCAGACAATGTGCACATTGAAACACAGAGGGATCTTTTAACTAATCCTGTGGAGCAGCCTGCTGAGAAGCCAATCAATGGTGCTTTTATTAGGCGGGCCGATACATGCCAGCACTTTGCCACTCTAGTAACTAGCACTCAGGAATCTGCAGTTGGGGAATATAGGCAAACTGTAAAGATGACCTTGACCGTCCAGAACCCAAACACACCATAAACTACACAGTTGGGTGCGGAACTTGTGTTCTAAGGTTTTTACAATAAGGTACAAGGTTTGAATGGGTGTGGGTACACTCTGTTGTGGGGAGCTAATTTAAAAGCTAGGGATGAATCCTTCTCAACAAAAAACTTCCTCTCAATAACCCCTTGGCCTGAATAACAGCCCAGAGTGAATGCTGAGGACTGCAGAATGAGAGATCCTACCTGGATCAAACAGAGATTTTGGGATGGTGGGTATTTTCCAGTTTTAACGAAAAACTCCACTTCTATTGAATATGCTCATACTTTATATAAGCATTCAAATCTAGTTTTAATCCCTAGAAATCCTAAAGATGAGCATGGTAATTGATCCCCGGCAATCAATTCCAGACACTGTTGATGCAACAATAATCTTAGTGAGCAAGTTTTTAACCCTCCATTCACTCACAGAGACACAGAAAACTGGACTTCTAAGGTCAGAGCTAAGCATTATAACAATACTTTTGAACATTTAGACACTTGTGGTGTTCGTGTTTATTTTAAAATGTTGTATTTATTTATTTTAATAGAAAAGACATGCAATTTGTTTTAATAAAGGCTATCAAATTAGTACAATACAAATGCTGACTTATTAGGGAAAAGTCAAGTGTCATGAAAGTTTTTTTATTTATTTTGTTTTAATAAAAAAAAATCACATGCACCTCTTTTTTAACTCCTTTCTATGTAGTGCATTCCAATGGTCGCAATAAAACATTTTATAAAGCTTTGCTTTTGCCTGCATGTCAGTGATTTAGGATTTGGCAAACAGTGGCATTAATTGTTTTAAATGCAAAAATGTGACACATTTCTTAATGGTGTCGGAAAAAAACACTTTTATAGAAAGTCATCGGGGGTGTAAAATGGCAGGCAAAACTGCTAAAAATACATAGATTTGCCCCTTGAAGGTCTCTGCGTTGTTCTGTCTTTTCTGAGCACTGAAATAAAGCAATTATTGTTAATAATTTGCACTTTACAAATTCATCCCTTATTAATTTTATATATAGACTCCAATTTTATATTAATCTGACTCCAATTTTAAGTTGACCTCTGATTTAGATTAAAGCTCTAAATTCTTTCTGATTATTCTTTTATTTTAATCATTTAAGTTATTGATTACTCTGAATCCTCTTCTATTCGTTTACCTTTTGATCAGTTTCTAATGAGATTCAAACTGATAGTCTTTAAGTGGCTTCCTCCTACATTAAAGCTTCAGTTATGATAGAAATGATTCTTAAAATGGGATTCTCCTGCTCGGTTCCTCCAGATTTCTCCTATTTTAAAGACCCAGTATTGATATAAATGATTTCAGAGGAATACAGAATAAATCAAAAAGTAACAATTTATTTGCCAGGTAGGATTTAAAACACAAGTTAAAGAAACAATTCAAAGAACATACCTGGCAGTTGAGAAAAGTACATGTAATTGCAAAACATGGGAAATCTGAATGCAGATTCCTATTATTACAGTTACACACATTGAGGTGTGGGATCATCTGACTACAGAGAACCTTGAGCTCTGGGCCAGCTTTCCTTAAATACCCAGAGGGAATACACATTGTGTACCAAATGGTATTATCCTTTGATCAATGAGAATTTGGGGGTAAAAGGGTTCTTGGCTTCCTGGTGTTACACCTTCAAGGAGGGGTTAGACCTCCGGAATTATTCAGTATTTGGCAAAGACCTTATAACTTTGTTGTCATTAAGTTTTACAAACCTGGGTACAAAACACTATACCAGACGCACCGAGACATTTTAAATGATACCAAACATGTTACACAAGTTACATTATTTGTATACATTAGATATGGTCTTTTGTTACATACAGACCTTAGGTGAGTTTGAGGTGATTCTGGGCTGAAGGGGAATGGATGAGGAGAAGAGGGGAGAGAATGGGACAGATGTGTAAGGGCAACAACGAGGTGTGATTTTACAGTCTTCGCTCAGTGGGGTGTGATGCCTCAGGAAGAGTTGCTAATTGTGAGAAAGTTCATTTGTTGATTTTCTCAAAGATCATACATTTACTCTTTGCCTTTGAATGCAAACACATTGGCACCCCGCCTTACAGGGGGACATGATTTCTTTAAAAGCTTTGCACATAACTTCATGGCTATTAAGGAATAAAGGTCCATCTAGTCCATTGAAGATAGAAAAGAATTAGCAATTAGTTATATGAGCTCACTGAAGTGAAAACAACAGAAGAGCCATTGACTGACATGTAAAAATACTGAACTTGAAACAGTAATATATTTTGTATACACTGGAACTCTCATTTACATTTGATAAGTCAATCATTAAGGTTAATCATCAAGGGCTTTCATTTAATTAAAATCTCATGCCAAATGTCAGAAATTTTCAACAAGTATTTTATGTTTGTATCCATGACCTCAGCTAAATAATAATTTGATTAATTATGGCCTGTAAAAAATTTCATATAAAGAAAAGAAAGCAAATCAATGTGTCTGAGGGTTTCTGAAGCACCCATGTTAATTATTTTTTATTTTACTCCAGTCTGGATTTCATACCAAGGCAAATTCCTGTACATGGCACATACCATCTCATAAAATGATTCAGATTCTGATTTATAGCCTTAGTGAGAGATAAGTTGTTCAATTAAAATTATCCCCTTTGTCCTCATTTCAGAAAGTAAAAACTGGACCTTCAAACTCTTCTGAGTGCATGGGATCCGGCTTCCCTGTTTTACAGATGGGTCTGATGAGCTTCAAGGGCAAAATATGTCCCTATCAACTTGCCCATTTTAATTAAATGTGCAACAAGCACAAGTTGGTGTGGTGTTTGGGTTAACACATAATTTTGATATTATCAATACCTCCAGCTTTCTCTTCTCTGATTAGAGGCTACATATGTACAGATAGCTAATTTTAGGAGCAATAAGCCTATATCATTAATTTCTCAAATGTTTATTTTAACATTAGTTCAAGAACATTTACAATATTATTTGACATACATGACACTAGCAGCATAGTTACCATGGACCTTGGGAGACCCTGATCATTCATTCTTATTAGCTAGATAATGTTATGCTAAATGTGTGGCTATGCTTAATCACTTGTTCAATATAATACTCAATATCAAATGTTGAACTTGTTTTTTGTTAGAGAAATAATAAATAATCTACCTCTCAATCGTCACTCTACTGCTATGTTTCTCTCTAGCTGTGCATCTTTGATGTTGTGGTGACAGCTGTAGATTAATAACTACCTGCCAGCAGTTACTTAAAAATTAATCTTCAGAACCTTCTAGAAGCATGACACCTTGTTAAATTATGCAGAATAACATTGGGAGACTCTCTTGAACTCTGTATGAACGTTGCTTACTGCAAAACTGGAAGGGAAAGAAGAGCATGTGGAATATTTGCCGAATTAGAAAATCTTCTACGTTTAACAAATCAAACTTGGTTATTGGTAAAATCAATTATGCATACAAATTGATGATACATGGCCTATAATATATAATAGACATGAAGAATCCCCAAAATGGCTTTAGATTACTCATTCATGCTTTATTACATTAATCGTATCTTTCTATAATGTAATGATAAGGAATTTTTAGCTATCCACGCGTCAAAAATACAAAAAATGGCACCAATTCATAAAATTTTGATGTTCGTTGATTCAGACAGGCATATTGAGGCATTGTTCAGACAGGCAGGGAAAAAACTAGCCTCATCTATCCTCTATGTGATTTTACATCTGATTATAAGATTTTTTAGAAATGCGTTTCAGTTTTGACAGTCAAAATGGATTTTAAATAGTTTTATTCATCATTTGGAATAGTAATACAAAAAAGTAGTAAATCATTTTCTTTATCAGAATTGTTTTCTTGTTATCCAGTAAAAAACAAACAAACAATCTAAACATACTTAAAACAAGATAAATGTACTTTAGAAGAAACATTGCATAAGAATTTAATTGACTTGTTATCAGAGAATATGTCTTGAATTAATGTTATTTTTACCTCATTGGCAAATGGTTGTTTGTTGTTTAAAGCATACATCTAATAACTGAGGTTTATGCAGGAACAAAACCCAAGATACCTAAGTCTAAGAACTTTGACTGAACAAAACTGGAGCAGGGTATGTAAATTAGTGATTAGTTAGAGCAGAGGTGGGAGCAAGTCACACATGTTCAAGTAACGTGCAAGTCTCAAGTCTTAACCATCAAGTCTTGTGTCAAATCTCAAGTGCAGTGCAGACATATCAAGCAAGTCAAGTCAGCGACTCACCTCAAGCAAGTCAAGTCGAGTCCTGATGAGTTTCAAGTCGAGTCAAGTCACAGTACTAAAATAAAGAGGTTAATTTTTTAAATAAACAATTATTTTTGCTCTGAAAAGATGAACTTATATACAAATCTTTACATTCAGTAATACATACAATATAGTATAACACAGTAATGTGTTATACTATATATATATACTATATATGCATGTTCATTAATGCAATTTACTAATATTAGTAAATTGCATTAATGAACATGCACTGTATTTTTATCATGGGCACTTAAAAATACTGTGAATACTTCTAGATACCTTATTATCCGTATGTTTTAGATTTTTTTAATTAACCGGTTAAAATGTATAACACTGCGTGTATGCTATTTAAAAATACACTCAGATTTTCACATCGATCAAACAAAAACGGCAGACGGGCTGAATTAAAATGCAAGTACGCTCTCTAACAGTAGGTGGCGCTTATGGAACAGCAAAAATATAGCTGTTAGCCTTGTAACAGCTGGACAAAAAGCAGCCCTGCGCTTATAAACAATACTTTACTAGGCATTACACAGAGGTAAGATGAAAAGAAAATGCAATTGAAACTTTTCTGAAGACTGTCAGTTCCCTTCTTTGTTATTGCATTCAAGGGCTTTAGTTAAAGTCTTCATAATTCATAATCACTATGAGAGCACTTGGATTTTGTCACGAGTCATTCTGGATATATACTTATTATTATATAATAAATATACTTGTTACATTTTAAATAAAGTGTTGTGACTCCAAATGTGCCTGTTATGTTTTTATATTGCCAACAATTGGTTATGGTATATTGTTGACTGTTGAGAAGGTTTAGAAAAGGCACACACACATTTAGAGGCAATGTCGAGTCATTTCAAACTTGTCGCGCTACAAAACATGAGATTAATCGTGATTCATTTTAATTTACTGACAACCCTCAAACATCTTTCTGGATAATGAAATGATAAAGAAATGATTTACTGACCTTTCCTTGTGGTTTTTGAAATGTCTGATGAAATTCGAGGTTGTGGTGGTTGTATCCGATATTTTTGTGTTGCATATTTTCATAGTTTTTCTATTCAATCGGTCCAATTCAAAATCTTTATATCCAAAGGAGATTATTTTGGGAACTTGTCAATCATCTGTCATTTTGGTGCGTTGTGAGCGCAGTGTTAACTGCACAGATGCAGATCAGTGGTGCTGGTGGGCTTACATTTTTGCATATTAATTAATTGATGTCGCAATATTTTTTTAAAACACATTTCATTACTGTTTATCATAAGTTATTGCAAATAATAATAATAAAAATCATTTAAGTTATTGTCGAGTCATTCAGTTCAAGTCAAATCTCGAGTCATTGGTTCTCAAGTCAAAGTCAAGTAATTTTCTTCTTTTAGTCAAGCAAGTCACAAGACTCGAGTCAAGTCATGTAACTCGCCCCCCACCTTTAGCTTTCTCCTAATTGAACAATTGTTTAGCTTTAAGTTACTCTTATTGACACAAATTAGATAGAGCTTAATACATTGAGCTGTATGATGATACAAAATGTAACACAATGTATATGCAACTCTTGCAAAGTTTTAAATAATTCAGTCCGAGTGTCACTTTTTTCTAAAGTTCTAAAGTTTTTTGTTTGTTTGATTGATTGATTCTGATAAAACACACTAGGATCCTGATATATTTCCTTCAAAAAAAAAAAAAAAAAGGAACTGAATAAGTGTTAAATTGATTGGTATGATTGTAGATAACCAGCTCTTCTTTGTGGTCAATATCAACAATTATGTCAGTTGATATGCCCTGCTGCTTCATGTTCTGCAACAATAGGAAAATAAGACCCTTCCCTCAACAACTACTCAGGTCCTTATCCAAGCCTGAGTCATTTCATGTCTAGTGCTCTTCCCTTGCCAGCCAACTAGCATCTGCCATTCCCTCATGTGCATCCCAAATGCTGCTGTTCAACCTGTTTTAAACTCCAGAAATTGTAGAGTTCCTCTTCACTGGCATCTGCTAGAATTTAATTCAAGATATTTTACCTGCTATATACTGCTGCCAACAGTCAAGAATGGGCAGTATTTCAGATACATGTATTTGAAATACGTATTTGAAATACAAATGACTATTTTGTACTTTGTATTTTAAAAAAATGTAATTTGTATCTAAATACATTTAAGTTTTTACATTTGTGTATTTTCAAAATGCATAAAATACATTGTGCCAGTCAACATCTTTATTAGACTGCTGATTTCCTGTATCAACTAATTCACACATGCTCCCCAGCCCCAACTTTCATGCACGTGAGCTGCATATGTCAGAAATAACGGCTCCAACTAGCATTGGGTGAACAAATGATCTGCATTCCTGCACGGAAATATGGAGTAAGATAAGGTGATGATTTGATGGTCGATTCTACTTGTTGCAAAAAACATAATTATTGCTAAAAATAACATTTAAAATGTTAAGGTAGATATGATACTTCTCGCCAGCCAATGCAATGCATGTCAACAATGAGGTAATCAAAATTAGTCAACGGTCAGCTAGTGAGTTCACTAGCTATCGTTAGCTAGGTCGCTAGCTAGCAAGCTATAATGGAACATCATTCAGATTTGCCTTCAGTTAACATGACTAACATGCCAGAGCACTGGCAAGGGGAAAATAGTGTTAGCACTGGACATAAACGCTAGCTAGTCAGTCTTGCTAGCTAATTGTTCGTTGGTCTTAGCAACTGCTTGTGTATTTGGGAAGGGAAGAGGCAGAGTTGTACACCAAAATGTTATTTGCGTTCAGAATAGTTCCAAACAGAATTCAGCCTATTAGTGATACATCAATGGCCAATTTTACATGTATTTTGTGTATTTTTAAAATACTGTATTTAATTTTTATAATTCTTTTTTCCACACGTATTTGGTATTTTATTTTGATACAAATCCACCCCAATGTAGATTTTTGGATTAACAACTATTTGTTGCCTAGTCTTATATTTAAATAGTATTTAGGAACTTACATAAATATTTTCAGAGACATTATACTTAATATATATACTTAACTCTCTAACTCTCAATACGGTGGCTAGGAAGTCGGGCCTTTCAGTTTTTGTTAGAGTTTGTTTACATTTTGTTCTTGATTTGAGCTAAAGAAGAAAAAAATATAGTACCATTGTTGTCAGATTCCATTGCTAATTTGAGATATGTTATTGAAATGTGATCTTGGTAAAAAGTAGTGGAGATTTTGGTCTCTTAATTCCCATTCAAGTAGATATAGTAGGAGCTATACTTATAAACCTACTGTATTGCCCATTGTTACGTCCCAGGCTTAATTATTTATGTGATACATGGACAGTGATAATTGTATTGCTTCCTGTGTAGGTGTTGTCTATATTGTGGCAGTGTTTTCTGGTGTTTTGCTCTCTCTTTCTCTTTCCTTCTCAATCTCTCCTCATTGCAAAGGTTAATGGATACCAGCCAAGAATGGTTACCTTTTGATTGCTGCCTGGTTCTGATTGGTTGCTGGATGGAGAGCTTGAAGATAAAGCTGGAGAGTGAACTCACTTGAAGGAGGCGTGTACTGGGCTAATCTTATGGGACATAATGATGATCACATTGCACAGCCAGTATTAAGAAACTGTCAAGAGCGACTGAATGAGGGAGTTAAAAGCTTTGGGTGGTCTATCAAACAAAAAGTTGAGAATATGGGGTTAAGTAAACTTAATATCTGTACTACAGTACCATACTCTACAGTTCCCCCTTGGACTTTTGAGGAACTAAAAGTGGATTTAGGGCTACTTGAAGAAAAGCAGGAGAAGGAAGTGGACAAATGGAGAGTTAGTAGATATATAGCAGAACATTACAGGCAGGATATGATCATATTTACAGATGCTTCGGAAAGAACTGATAAGAGGGTGGGAGTGGCGCATGTGGTGCCTGAATTGGGGTTGGCTGTAGGTAAAAGGCTAAATGATGATTTGGCGGTATATACGGCAGAGCTTGTAGCTATATGGTTTGCCCTGTTATGGGTAGAAAGTAATGGGGGTAATAGAAAAGTAGTTATAGCATCTGACTCTAGTTCTGCTCTTAAGTTTCCAGAATTCCCACTCAGGGTCTAGGAAAGACATTCTTCTGGATATTTTACAGTTAGCGAGTGGATTGCAAAAGGCGGGATTAAAATGTTCCTTCTTATGGGTTCCAGCACACATAGGGGTGGAGGGGAATGAGCTGGCTGATATATATGCCAAGAAAGCAGCAGGAAAAGACAACATTGATGTGGACATAAAATACAGCAAAGCAGAGGTTAAGAGCATTATTAAAACAAGATCTTATGAAAAATGGCAAGTCTATTGGGATAATGAACCCGGTGGGAGACATCTTTTTAGTATACAGCCTAAAGTTAAAAAGTTTGCAGATTCGATCAGAACTAGACATGAGGAAGTGGTATTGTCCAGGCTGAGAATTGGGCATACCAGACTTAATAGTACTTTATTTCTAATGAAAAAGCATGTTGATGGAAACTGTGGGTATTGTATCAGGTGTAGCCCTGAAACAGAAGAGCATGTATTAATTCATTGTCAGAAATATTATCAAGATAGGCAGAGGCTTATTGCTCAAGTAGAAGCCAATGAAAGTGTATTTGAATATAGGAATATTTTACAAAGAAAGGCTGGGAAGATTTTGCATTTTTTGTTTTTGTTTTTAAAGAATACAGGCCTTTTGAAAATAATGTAATTTTATAGAAAATATGTAACTCCTGTTATACACTCCAGTCCAGCGGTGGCGGTAATGCAACAAATAGTTGTCAACCACCATTTAAAAAATTGAAGAAGAAGACTTGAAGGAGGCCTTTTTTGTGTCCAGGCTGCTGAGATGGTTTTCTCCTGCTCCAGACAATTAGCAATTGTGCTGCTGTTGTTATTGTTGTGTCATGCTAAGTGTTTCCTCAACTTGATGTAGTGGTAACCATTTGTTATTCTACAACCTGTTGCTTATTGAAGTAACTGTGGTAAGTGTTAATTCTTTGTTTCATATTTTAAGATATTGATACTCCTAGAGAATCCTATGTTTTTGGTTATTTTTTGGAAGCCGTAGGGAGGACACCATTTTTATTGATCATGTTTTCTCCTGTTTTTGGTTTAGAGGAAAGGAAGAGATTTGTTGTCTTTTATTTGTAAAGGTTAGAAAGTACTCTAAAATATGCAGAAGAAATTTATGTTTGTTGTTTTAGCCTGGTCCCCTCTTGAAGTCTTTTGAAGCTTCCCTTTCTCAGTGTGTAATCTTGTTAATAAATGATTCTTTGATTTAAGATTGTAGTGATCTTTGTGACTGAGCTGGGACAGGAGAGGACACTTTAGCTGCCTTTTTATTGTCACGTTACCCCCCCTCCCAATCCTAGACGTGGAAGGACATAACACCCATCAAGAAAATGATGTATCTATTTGAAAGGAGTTATGTATTTATGAGGTCAGAAACATCAGATGGTCTTTTTGGACTGGGGAAGAAGTTTTCAAAGTTCAATTGCATGTTTTCATAATGCATCTTTCATCTAAAAGATAAAAATTATTTATCATGATGTGACTCCTTTAAACCGCTTACTATTGAGTCACTGTGGTAAAGCATCTGTTAAAAGCAAAAAAACAACAAAACAAATGTAAATTTTAAATGTTTGTGCATGGCAGCTGTTCACCCAGCACTTCACGTTGGTGAACATACTGTTTCCATTACAGCCCGTCATGTGCATGGTATCAGAGGCATGCATGGACAATTATTATTTAAAAGAGTAGCATATATATCTATATCCTTTAACTTATTCTTTGCTTTCTGAGTATTTCAGTATTTTATTGTATTTAGAAACCTATTTGTTTTCCTTTTTGACAAATAATAGCCTGTTATATTCCTAACAAAAAGCCTCCTATTTTACACTTTTTTTTTTTTTTTTTTTTTCAGACTAGATCTGAGATAATGCCATGTTTTTGACATGTGCCATAATAAAACCATGGTATTTTTTAGTATCTTGGTGCACTGTGATGGTATCATGAAATATGAATAAAATCATTCAATACCATGGTATTACCCTGGTAATGGATTTTTTTTTTTTTTTTCTCATCGGTGCACCCTCACTTGATCATGGGTAGCCATCATGTCCGAAATTGTTAATCCCATGGTATTTTTATTATTGATTAGTCTACTTGTTAAAATTCAGTCTTTGCCTGAATCAAACAGCTCCTTCAGTTAATTCAAGTATTCAGTAAAATTCTATTTCTATCACTGAAAACAATGTGACTGCTCCCATTATAATTAAGGGATCTACACTGCAGCTGTGCCATGTGATGTTGGAAATGTGGTAGCAATCAAGTATTAATCTGTTGATGAACTTGCAACACAATAAACTGTGTGGACATTTTATCTGACCTGTGTTGGTTTGCAAAATTCTAACTATGCTTTTATGAAACTATGTCATTTCTGGATTCAAAAGTATTTATTAAATTATTGAAGGCAAGGCAAGTTTATTGGTATAGCACATTTCATACACCACAGTAATTCAGTTGAAAGACAGCTTTAAAAAGTTGAATCATTAAAAAGACGTTCACGCCAATGTGTTGCTCTAATAGAGGAAAATATATTATTTTCAGAAATATACTATAATACATAAAGCCACTATAATCCAACAGCATACGGAATGTGCTGTATATACAACAGCATACGCTTCTTTCAGAGGTGAATGGAACAGCAGTAGTATTCAGCTAGCTGATACACAAACCCTCGGCTACGAAGGAAAAAAAAAAATAGGAATTTTGAGTGGGCATTCCTTCTCCTTTTATTCCCATTGGCCTTTTCTCAAAGATTTAAAGGTGTTTTGGGGATCCCATGAGTGACCCCTAGTGTCACTACATCCACACAATGTCGAGTGAGTGACAGAAGGGGAACAATCACATATATGATTAAAAAAAAGCTTTTAGAGTTTATATGCTGTAAACATATCTTCTGTCACGTTTTGCTTGTAACTATATGAAACACAAATAAAAAAATCAAAGAACTGATGCTCTGGGCCAATTCTAAATTATATTTAATCACTTGCCATTAGAACCTGCCCCCAATCTGCTGTATCGAGCGCTGTTAAACAATAGCAGAGTCAGTGTTTTTGCCTTGTCTTTGTCATTTCTGTCACGCTTTCGCTCTTCATGAACCCTGCTGCGCATATTGTTTTTTAAATACTACAAAATGTAATTAAACTCAGCCCATGTGTATTGTAGATGAAAGTTTTTCACTGTAATTGACAGGACATAAAATAGAAGAGCCAAATAATGTTGAGCAGTGAGCAAATTTCATCACGAGTAACAACTGCACAGTGGCATCAACATGTGACTCACAGAATGGCATATCTACAGTACATCACTGAAATTTGTTGATGTGTTTTGTGCAATTTTGTATGGTAGGCTAAATTCTAGCAGTCATAGGGAAATCAATTATAAGAAGTATTAAATAATATGATCAGTTATGTAATTTATAGAATCAATTAATTGTTATAATCTAGTCCACACATACAAACACACATAACCATTTGACTGATTATTTTTTGTGTTGTTCCATATATTTTTGTAATGGATAAATTGGTTAGTGCCTAATTTATTTTGAGAAGGATGTCTAAAGTGTGAAAATAGTACTTGTTTTAATAACTAGTGCAGATCTGCAGACATTGGCTATGTTTGGAATGTAATATTAGCTTACTACTCACTGAATACTGCACAGAATACACCGTATCCTACATAATTATTATTTTTAATATTAAGTGTAACTGCCATGCAAAAAGCAAAAGGCAGTCACTACATCAACGATGAAACTGAAACATGGCTTCAAAGATACTTTGTTTTGGTGAGGATTATTTCGTTTCTACAATTTTCACATTGAATCCCAGTATAAAACCAAACCCATTTTCTACAAGACTAATCATAGTCTAAGAGACCCAATATCTGTCATAACTCCATTATAACAAGTTTGGTTACTGCATTTTGCTTTTGCACAGGAGTATATGGTACAATCACATTTGATTTGAGTGCCATCCAGTTATCATCTTTGCATTTGTAATTCAGTTTGCACAGGAATGCATTTACTCGTAGCAGTCCGATCAACTAATGAGTTAAAAAAAAAAAAAAAAAAAAAAACATTATAAAAAGTATTGGCTGGTATCACTGGAAATCAAAAGGCTAAAATCAGAAAAGCATAATACTATACTACTATATATGTAATGGGAGCCAGCTGGTAGATAGATAGCTGTGCAGTGTGTAAACCTCACTCTCCTGACCTCAAGAGGTGCACTAGCGACTGACGCTAGAAGCTGTAGCCTTTAGCATCCTTGTTAGTGCACCCGCCTCCCACGCCGGAGACGCCGGTTCGAGTCCCGTTCGGAGCGGGGCGAGCAGGGCCAGTTACAATGGTGCTGTGACCCAGATGGGAGTGAGGATTAGGGGGGCGAGCATTACAGTAGAAATATTAAGGTTAATAAAGCAGTATGGTATTTTGAAAGTCGCATGGCCTTGAAGGAATACGGTATTTTGTGCAGCGTGCTCTGTTGTACACTGCACATTTAACATGCGTATTAGGTGTTCCTATTACTTCCTATAATGGAATAGGTATTCATACAAACATACATACATAAATTGTGCATACTGTGCACTAAATACTATATCATGAAGAAATAGTAAGAGTAGTACAGTGTGTTAGTATGCTATTCCAAACATACCCATGCACATATTTATTCTCTCAATGTCTCAAGTCTCCCACTTATTACCTCCTTGTTTTACTTGTACAACACACAAATACAATCATAAACTCAAACTTTGTCTACCATTGCCATCAGTCAAAGCAATATAGATCGGTACGAGCTAATGAGCCTACCATTAGCAATACTTACTGTGAGGTAGCAGTGAGGTGTATATTGTACATGTGAATCAATGTAGCCCAAGTTTAAAGTAACCTCTGAAGTAGGAACTGTTGTTATATAATTGATAATTTACATATTCATAAATGTACTTTTAAAAACTTATCTTTAGAAAGCAATATTAATGAGCTTGGTAGTGACACTCTGTGTGTTTCCAGTACAGACACATGAGGACTGTCATATCATTCACTGCTACACATTAATACATGCCCCATCTAAATCAGAAGAGCCATGATGGAGCAATCGCAAGATCAAAAGCTTCAACAATGCAATAAAATCCAATTAGGGGCAAATGTATGCAATTTGAAAATTTATGATTCCCATTGAGACAGTGATAAAACAGACTTCTAAGCTCCTTCTAGTTTATGCATGAAAAGAGGTCTGGCATAATATGAGGCAACTTTCAACAGAGAAAGTGTTCCCTGGTGCAGAAAGACTAAAGAAACAACCCTTAACATCTAGTGTTAATGTAAGAATCATAAAGGTATAGTTCAGCCAAAATTGAAGATGCTGTCTTAAGTTACTCACCCCCATGTCATTCTAAGCCTGTATGCTTTTGTTTTTGTTCCATGGAACACACAATTAGCAGCTCTAGACATACAATAGCTACTTTTCTATTCTGTGCTGATCTGGACCAGCTGGTGTGGTTAGGTTTCTTTTTCCACTGTGGTATGTAACAGATCCGCCTTTTGGTGACTGCAATTCGATGTTCAAGCACAAGTGTACATAACACACTGTGAACATAAGCACCACGCATTGTATCCCCATAAAACTGAGTACCTTGAATAACAAAGAATGGTTATGTAATTAAATTCAAACTGCTTCTATTAGTGGCACCATTTTGGCCATTTCAATATGGACTCTGGTCTCTCTCTCTTGGAGAAAGTGCCTTGGGAGATTCCAGTCAGAATAGACATGCAGAATTCAATGGGGTTGTTCAGTCAGAAGTTTCTGTTCGGGTTTTTGATTTAGGGAAATCTCTTAGAAAAAGTTGCATTAGAGGAGATTCCCCTTTCTCAGACAGAATGCAGCTTTTAAAGCTATTATTTTCTAGTCCCGAAAAAAGACAGTGGCTTGCATCCCATTCTGGATTTGAGACATTTGAATATCACTCTAATGAAATTTCAATATAGAAAATTGACGCAAAGACAAATGTCACAAGTACAGCTGGGGGACTGGTTTGTGACAATATATTTCAGCCCTCTGAGGTCGACGGATTCAACGTCCTGCTGGATTTTTTCATCATTACAGCGGAAACAACATACTCATTTTGAGCCATACAGATAAGTGTAAGACATCATTAGAGACTGTAAAGGGTTTACTTTTATTTGTGTACCCTTACAATAACAAAACCTTGTGCTTTTGTAAAATAAAGAAAATAAAAAGGGTGAGCTTACACCAGTCTCTATGTTCACGAGCATATATCTGAAACGAGTCTGTGAATACTTATCACACAAACATGAAACATATGTCTAAAGAAAGCTTAAAATGTAAAACAAATATTTTCCTGCAATGTAATATGCATAAAACAAAGCGATGTACAGTTTCTCCTGGCTCAGCAAATTATCCCTAATGTAATCACACCCAGGGGAATTCACTTTTACTGCTATGCTGATGACACCCAGCTCTATATTTCCACCAAACCAAATTCTTATCTCCCACTGTCTTCCCTTCATAACTGTTTACTTGAAATACAATCATGGTTTTCTTGTAACTCTCTCAAACTCAATAGTAATAAATCTGATGTTCTTCTTGTAGGTACGAAGTCGAATCTTGCCAAATCAAAAAGTTTTGCTCTGACCATTGACAATTCCACTGTACATTACTGTTTGAAAGTTAAGAGTCTGGGTGTCATTCTGGATAGCACTCTTTCTTTTGAAGCACACGCAAATAATATTAGCCGGTCTGCTTATTTCCACTTGCGCAACATAAATCGTCTTCGCCTCTCCCTCTCAATTCACAGCACTACCAATCTCGTACATGCTCTGGTCACGTCCCGCTTGGATTATTGTAATTCCCTTTTATTTGGTCTACCACATAAACTTCAGTATAAATTACAGCTGGTACAAAACTTGGCTGCATGGATTATTTCACAAACTTCTAACTCTGCCCATATAACTCCTATTCTTCAACAACTTCACTGGCTCCCTGTTAAACTTTGTATTGATTACAAGATTCTGTAATTGACCTTCATGGCTCTTCATAGCCTAGCAACCTTCCTATCTCCTAGATCTTATTCATATATATTCTCCTACCCACACTCTTGTATCCTGTTCCTCTCTCTCTCTTGTGATACCTTCTGTTCGTCTGACTTCTATGGGGTCCAGATCCTTTAGCAGTGCTGCTCCACGACTCTGGAACTCTTTACCACCAGATATCCGTAATTGTGATAGTCTTTCCACTTACAAGTCCCTCTTCAAAACTCACCTTTTTAAATTAGGTCACTACAAATAACTCTTATTTATGACTGTATATATTCCTATGATAATGCACATTTTTATATGTGATTTTAGGTTTTTATCTTCTCTTATTGTAAAATGTATTATGTCTGTAAGGTGTCCGTGTGAGTCTTGAAAGGTGCCTATAAATAAAGGCTGTTGTTATTATTACTATTATTAAGAGTTAACTTTTTCCTCAAAAGAAGAGCGGGACTCAGATGAATGTTTGCATTTTGAAGAGGTACGTGATCCAGCCGAGGATACAATTTTGGACGAGAAAGTCATTTAGTTTTCATTAGTTGACATTCTATTTTATATAAACATGTACATATTTCACTAGTGGGACTGTTTTCACACTTTCCAGCCTGGATTCAGAGTATTGAAATTTGAAATATGTCCTAATAAGCAAGATTTAGTTACATTTTAAATGCTGTTTCGGCTAAAGCAGGTATTTAAATTGTATGCTGTATGATTTAAATATGATATGTAATATGATATTAAAATAATAGGAATGTTTAGCTTATTTTTTATCTAGTGTTTTGTTTTTCATTATCATCAATGAAGCTTGTGCTTACAAATATCTGTTCAGGTGTAAATGTGTCAAACATGATGTAAATATGCTCATATTAGAAAATCAGCATATTATAATGATTTCTGAAGGATCATGTGACACTGAAGACTGCAGTAATGATGCTGAAAATTCAGCTTTGATCACAAGTTGCAATTTACAATATATTCAAATAGAAAACTGTTCTTTTAAATTGTAATAAGAGTTCAGAAGACTTCTTTTGATGGTAGTGTAGATCTAAAATTAAGTGAAGTCTTTACGTAAAGAAAATGTATAGTCATATAACTACTTTTAACTTGAAACTTGATTTTGATAATTAAGTCTTTCTGTCACATTCCTCATTGATGGGCCCAGTGGAGGGGTCTTTGTCTCCTCAGGTGTGAATTACAATCAGTATTAATGATCATTCACGCCTCCTTGCATATGACCTTTCTAACACTATAAGTGTCTTACAAAAGTGAGTGATCAGGATGGTTTACACATCATTTTGTAGCAAAAACTCTAGGCTACAAGATCCTCAAAAGTATTTTGGACAAATGTTGAGTGTGTTATATGGCCTTATTTCAATTACTTAAAATGTTAGTTTTTTCGAAAACCATGCATAAACATTATTTTCTCAAAAATAGTACACACATGTTGCTTACATATTATTGTTGCCCAGTTTGCGTTGAATACAGTGTTATAAGATTTAAGCCATTAATACGTTTTTAAGCAACTGAAAAAAGCACAAATGTCAAAGCATGTCAAAACTTATCCAGGGCCCAAAGCACCCTCAGATCCCAGAGGGTTAAGGACACTTATTTCCATATTCTGATTAAGCCGAAGCACAGGTGTTTCTCAGATTCACTTTCAGGGGCAAAGCGTATCAATTTTGCATCCTTCCATTCAGACTTGCTCTGGCACAATGTACTTTCACAAAATTCACGGATGCAGCTTTGACGACCTTGAAGCTTCAAGGCATCTGCATTTGAATTATCTTTATGATTGGCTGCCCAAACTTAGAGATGTCGTTCTCAGCCATTTGAGCAATCTAGGGCTGCATGTAAACCTAGATAAGAGTGTCCTGTGTTAAGAGTGTCTAGCAATGTTTAGAGTGGGGATGCGTTGTCTCTGCAAAACGTTTCACAGGCTTTTGGGGCTCATGATCACAGCTTCTGCTGTCATTCCCCTGGGCATGTTGCTTGCGAGAACTTTTCAGGTCTGGTTGAATTCCACAAAGGGACTTCGACAACTGATGCATGTGATTCATCTCTTCAAAGTGACGCGTGGTTGCAACCAAACTTTGTTACCTTCTGATGTTGGGCATTCCTTTAGAACAGGTGTGTCCCCACAAGGTTTTTAATAACAGACACCTCCTCCACGAGTTGCAGCGCTGTGTTCAAGTGTCATGCAACCTATGGGGTTTGGATGAACCAGCGGCAATATTGGCACATACATTGTCTAGAGATGTTCATGGTGCTGCTGGAGTTAAAGTTTTTTTCCTCCTGGAGATTCAGGACAGCCATGTCCATGTCCGGCCGCACAACAGGACAGTGGTGTCCTACATCAATTGCCAGGGAGGAGTGCCCACTCATGCCATGCTGAGGCTGGCATGACGCATTCTTCTGTAGGCATGGGACAATGTGCTGTTTCTACGAGCCGTACATATTCTGGACCGGACAGGGCTTGAAATCCAGAGAGTATTACATTACATCCTCAGATTATGAAACAAATCTGCAGAAAGTTCAGCAGAGCAGAAGTGGACCTGTTTGCTTTGAGCGAGATGTTGCTCTCTCCCCTCTGGTTTTCCCTCTCACCCCCAGCACCACTGGGCATCGATGCATTTGGCGTATCAGTGGCAGACAGTGCGTCTTTATGTGTTTCGGCTCACGGACTCGTGTAGAGCCAACAACCTGTCCCTGAATGTCGACAAAACAAAAGAGATGGTTGTTGATCTTTAGGAGAGCACAAGATGAACACTCTCCGCTGAACATCGACGGCTCCTCTGTGGAGATCGTCAAGAGCACCAAATTCCTTGGTGTTCACCTGACGTAGAACCTCACCTGGTCCCTCAACACCAGCTCTATTACCAAGAAAGCCCAGCAGCGTCTCTACTTTCTTCGAAGCCTGAGAAAAGCACATCTCCCACCCCCATCCACACTACATTCTATAGAGGGACTATTGAGAGCATCCTGAGCAGCTGCATCACTGCCTGGTTTGGGACTTGCATCGTTTCAGACCGCAAAGCCCTGCAAAGGATAGTGAGGACAGCTGAGAAGATCATCGGGGTCTCTCTTCCCTCCATCAAAGACATTTACAAAAAGCACTGTATCCGCAAAGCAACCAGAATTGTGGACGACCCCACACACCCCTCACACAAACGCTTTACCCTCCTGCCGTCTGGCAAGAGGTACCGAAACATTCGGGCCCTCACAGCCAGACTGTTTAAGAGCTTCTTCCCCCAAGCAATCAGACTCTTCAATACTCAGAGACTGGTTTGACACACACACACACACAAACGTGTCCTGAGTTGCACTTTAATTACTGTCACTTTATAACTGTCTGCTACCTCAATAACTGCTATGTGCATAGAACACTATCTCATAGTATGTTAGAAACTGTCATCTTTTTGCACTACTGTGTACTGGTCGGCGCTGCACTGTCTCTCACTGTCTCTCACTGTGCCTATTGTCCTGTTCATTGTTAGAAATTTCTTGTACTGTCTCGCACATGTTTGCACGTGCACTTTATATAGGTATATAGGTATATAGTTAGTTTTGTAGTCTCATTTGGTTCTTTGTTTGTCCTATGTTGTTTTTATATAGCACCATGGTCCTGGAGGAACGTTGTCTTGTTTCGTTGTGTACTGTACTAACTGTATATGGTTGAAACGACAATAAAAACCACTTGACTTGTCAAGTCAAGTGACGGTCTGCTGCACGCAGTTCTACAGATTTTGAGAGGAACGAGTCCGGCTTCTGTTATTGGCACTGTTTTGGCAATCTCAAGTATGGTTTTCGACACTGATCTCTGGAGAAAGTGCCTTGAGAGATTCCAGTCAGAATAGACATGCAGCATTTGGCATCCTCAGCCAGACTTGTGGAAGTTATGGCTATGGCCCCAAAACGAGGCACACTTTTTAATGATGGGTTATCCACCACTGTGGTTGATGCCATTCTAAATGCTAGAGCTCCATCAACTAGGTAGCTTTATATGTTCAAGTGGCAATTTTTTTCTTCTTGGTGTACAACGTGAGGTGAAAATCCAGTTCACTGCCCTGTCCGTACAGTGCTGGAATTTTTGAAGGAGCATTTTGGGGCCAAGGTTTCCAATGGTTGAAGTCTATGTTGCCACTGTAGTTTCTGAGCATGTGCTTATCGATGGAGTCTCTGTCGGTATACATTCTCTCATTGTATACATGGGGTACACAGGCTTAGACCTTTTCATCACATTCGCATTCCTTTTAAGGGATATTTTATATTGTTTTTTAGACACTCACGGGTGCTCCATTCGAGCCCTTGGCAACAGCCACAGATACATTTTTGACTCTTAAAATGGACCTGCTAGTGCCCTGTCGATCAATCCCAATGTATGGATTTTGCGCAGGGTGTTCAAGGGTCATGTTAAGACCTCATTTGGGCTACTTGCACAAGGTTATTTCAATGTAATTTTGCTCACAGACCATTAATTTTCAGGCTACCATCCTCCCCCATTTGAGTCAGAGGAGTATGAAAAGTTACATATGCTTTTCCCAGTTCGGTGCTGTGAGTTTGTCAACTATACTTGCCAGTGGCATAAGTCAGAGCAGTTGTTTGTGCTTTGGTAGACCGCAACAGTGGTGTTTCGGTGTCCAAGCAAAGACTGTCTCATTAGTTTTTAGATGCATTTTCAAGTTCCTAGGAGGCATGCAGTTCAAAGATCAGGACTCGATGGCATGAAAGCGAGTGCCTGTATGGTGCCTGTGACGTAGCTCCCTAGGGGCGTCGGTTAAGTGCCATCAGCCAATAAATTGCCGTTATTGTATAAAGGCTTCAGACCACGTGACACACAGATGTGTCCCATAGCGATTATGCGATGTCTGGTTAGTGTTACGTTCCATGTAACCAAGACATTTTTAGGACTGCTTTTTACCCTGGTTTTACATTGTCCATGAGCTGTTTGTTAGCAATGTAGCAAAATGAGAAGAAAAGGAAAAAAGACAAGAGGTTTACCATAATTTGCTGAGGGCTTGTGTTTGCCACCGGATACCGATATGCAGAAAGGTAAAAGTTCCCAGACTTGCTAAAAAGGAAATGAATTGACAAAATATTATTTAAGTATTATATGAAAAGAAAAAAAGGCATGTAGAAAAATAAATGTAGGCTACAATACTAGTTGAACCATCATAATAAAATCATAAAAATACACTAAACAAGTCACCACATAGCCTACTACAAGCACAGTTGAGTTTGGATAGCTAACCATGATGAGAATTCTGGGCAGAGAATGGTTTATAATCATGCCTTGCCAAACCGTGCTCAAGTGGAAATGCTACTGTAACCATTCCTTACCATGCTCAGAACCGTTCGGCCTGATGGTGGAAAAGAGTCTAATGACAATAACAAAATAAACAATACAAAACACACAATAAACGTGATGTAAAAGTGCCGTAGACCATACGATTCAATTGCTATATTCCAAGATTGTTTGACTGAAAATGTACAAATTTGCTGAAGTTCATGTCCGGAATTAAAATTTGCATTACATTTCTACACATATGAAAATCAATTCCGTTTTTGTGTCAATAGTGTTGATGCGCCATTTCTGGTTCTGGGCATGAATGCAGACTACATGCAAGCTTTAGCGGGAGGAAAATTCTTAGTAAATAACTTCAATTTTGGCCTGTTTTTTTTAAACTTGGTTGCCCTTATGGTGCATTTACATCCTGTCAGAATACCATAGTTATGAGATTCCTACTTTTAATAATGAGTTCAACGAAGATGTGAATGCTTTTCACAAGTCCAACTTGACAGTCATGATGTCATTTAAAAAGAAACTATATGGCAGCAGCATCAACAGTTAAAGGTACTGTAGTGAACACATTTCTGTTTGATAAGCCATTTTATTATGCTATTGTTACCTGGAGCACTTTTTTTGCTCAATTAATATTGAATTAATTAATGTATGAAAAACGATTTGCTGTTTTAGCCATTTTAGCATTATAAGTGTTGACATACCAAGGAATGACTTCCGAGGTCTGAGGATGTGAACAGCTGAAAGTAGCCTATTGTCTGAGTTGCCATCTCGTAATTAAAGTAGTTCCAGCACTACATGAAAGCATGACTACTCCCAGAAAGTTGCGTAAAGCCAACAAATCAGTTTACAGCTTGCCAGTTTGAGAAAGTACTGTCTTTAGGCAAATTTCAGCACTTTCAAAATCTGCGATTTTAATTCCGATTAACAATGAAAAAAATCTTGTGATTAAATATTTTAATCGACTGACAGGCCTTATTGATTCACAAACAATTCTTCTTAACATGCTCTTGTATATATGGTGTAGCTATATTGCATATTGAAACATTTCAGGCAGTGAAAATACTTAACAGTTTGTTTTTATGTTTCTCAAAACCCAGCTCCTGTTTATGCACGTTGGTCACCGCCATCCTGGAAATGAATAACACTTCTCACAGAGGACAGGGTTAATTGATCTACCTTGACTTCACACGTCAGATGTCCAACTTTAAGCCGCCTTCCAGTCATAGAGTTCATAATTAAATGACGGCTTAATAGACTTAATCTTTATCAAGAATAATTCAGTGCAATGTACAGTAACTTTCTGCATCAAACCCACCTTACAAACAGCCAAATACATTTATAATCATACTGCAGATAACTTGCCCGATTAAAATGACACAATGAAGCACATTGTCAATTCTTCACACTAAGCTATTTTGCCATGCATGTCACAGAGACATGATAAAGCTTTGGGAGGGCTCTCATTTTAAGCCCAACTCTTAAGGCACAGTAGGGATTGTTGTGTTTGTACATTGTGATCACACTGTTTTTTTATACCACTGTGTTCACACCATGTCCCCTTTAACTGCGTCAGTCAGTAGCTTGACAGAGGCTCTCCAGTGGGTGTTTCATCACAGAAAACAGCAGTTGCATGTAAAAGTGTCAGTTAACTCTTTACTGTGTCATGCTCTCAGCATATGAATGCTTTGCTCTGATACAAAATAATTCAAGTGGATAAAATGCATAAACTGCTAGTGATAAATATTCATAAACAAGTTAAATTGGAAGTTAAACCAGAGTTATTAAGCTGTGATCTTAAATAATTTTAAACATATTGTATTTATCAATATTACAATTAGTTTATTTAGGTATACAACTTTTTTTATTATTATTATTTATTTTATTACCTTG
Organism: Xyrauchen texanus; assembly: GCF_025860055.1. Taxonomy (NCBI): domain Eukaryota; kingdom Metazoa; phylum Chordata; class Actinopteri; order Cypriniformes; family Catostomidae; genus Xyrauchen; species Xyrauchen texanus. The sequence goes on along the minus strand of NC_068294.1, from coordinate 37,268,045 downwards.
TGTATTTCTAGGAATAACCCAACATATAAAGATGGATGTGTGTTGAGGATTGGGATACCTTGAATCATTTTCTACAGGAAAGACAAATAGAATTTCCTAATTGATTTTTAATTTACAATGAAATATGACTGTAGACCATATCTTCATTAAAAAATTGTTCGAATGAGAATTCCTGTCTCTGCTTTGTCTTTATCACCGTAAGGAATTGTGCTGTTTGGCCTATGTAAACCTTCTATATTCCACTGCCAATTAATGCTTCTTCCTGCAAGTTTTAGGGTTGTTACTTTTCAAGGTTACTCAAATGTTATTTTTGTTTGTCTATGAATGTACCTCCTGGGTGTGCTGAAATGATGGTTTAGTTGTATTTGTGTCTCTATTTTTTTTTAACAAGCTTAGGCCTATACATTAGTATTTTCATCTTCAAAGTTGATGTAAAAAGAGCTGCCCTAAGGGTAGAAGTTAACAATACTTCCTTTCAAAAAATAATGCATTTTGACTCATCTTTTTTATAATAAGCAACACCAGCATATTACACATCACAAAAAATTATAAATAGAAAAATTATATATAGAATGATATATTACAAACTTAGAAAGTTCCTTTGGAGAATACTGTGATACTAAGGCAAAGATTTATGCAGAAAACAATACAATGTCTTATTATGACTTAATCAGAGATAAAGGTTTAATTTTCTAAATTACAAGGTCATTGTACTAAAAAAAACATAATGTATGTTTCAAAAATTACAACTTCTCCCTTAATAGAAAATTTGCATTAATTTAAGCTGCAAAAACGTCTTATTTGGAATTAACGGAACTTGTAACATCACATGATTCAAATACATATGCATATGCAACACCCATTTTTCCGTCATTACACCCTTGGCCCTGCCTACAGATTCTCAATCAGTCGCACAGGTGAAGAGAAGAGAGTTTGCGCTGTCATGGGAGATTCATCCTAAGTGGAATTACACAAACACCTTCATGTGCCTGTCTGGATTTAAATGTTTTTCTACATTAACATGCACAGACATCTTTGATCACTTGATACATATATCGGGCCACTTTTAAAAGACACAGTGTCAAGTTACAACTCTCTGTCATTCAGCTACTGCCCTGCTGTTTTGAGCACAAACGCATAATGGACTATTCATTTCGCTATTTTAGATTCAAGCTTTGCAAAGGAACTGTTATTGAAGGATGCGGCAGATAAAACACTCGGACACGATCGCAAGAAATATTTCTTAAGAAAGAGTTTCATTCTTCAAAATTTCATATGTCATGACTTATGTGCTGACACCCTGTTTACACAGGGTTAACACGTGTGAGTGTTAACTGTTGGCTTGAGATGAAAAGTTTAATACATTCGGATGCAATGTGTTGGATGTGCGTAATGTGTAAACCCTGACATTACTTTTATAATGTTTTTGTGCATATTCATTTTCTTCCTATAGAGTTTAAAAAATGACTGTTCATTCGAGGGGCTGCAAAATGTTAGCCAATCAGAACAGTGGGTGTTTACTTTGAAGTTTTAAGGAGGCGCTTATGCCAAAACCAAGTGTTTCAGACAGTGGGCCAGAAACAGGAATCAAAATGATCATATCATACTAAATTATGACTGTTTAAATAAAAAATAAAAATGTAAAAAAAAAATTTTACTGACATATATCACACATATCAGTGGACATCAGGGAAGTTAATACAACTATTTATAAAAGAGTATTTCATGACCCCTTCAAAGGTGATGTGTATTTCTTTTTTATGCTTAAATACTTGTCCTGTTCAAGTTCAATGTGGATAGACAAGTATAATTAAGCTATTTGCAAGTTGATTTCCCCAAATATATCAAACACTGTAGCTATGTTTAGAATAGCATACTACAGATAATGCCTTTGACAAAGCACCTTTTTCATTCACTTCCATGCACCCATCACGCAAAATCATGCAGTATCGATCAGGCAGGGTTCTCAGAATTTAAATAAAGGTTTTAAGGTACGGTCATTTTTACCATCACATTTTTAAGAAGGCGTAGGTTGATGTTGAGCGAGACTTTATGATTGTTTTCAGTTCACAGTCAATAATCTTCATAAACAGTATATGCACAATTACAGTCAGAAATATGCTAAATTTATTTAGAAATGCCCAAAGTATAAAAACTGTGTTGATTTATTGTACTTTTTATCCAGCCACAGTGAATGCATGTTGTCTTCATTTGTCATGTATGTTTGAAGTCTCACTTTTGCTCACCCAGCCACATTGTCACAATGAATGCATGCAATCATCATTTGAAGTTAGTTTGTGATTAAATCACTGAATCCAGCAGAAACTTCAGCATTGAAAGTGTTTTTTTGTTTTTCATTTGAATAAACCTGAGCATTTCTCAACTATTTGATGCCCTCGGTCACTTCCCAAGCTTGCTTCACTTTGCTGTCAATCCCAAAATCCATGCTCGGCTTCCATAGGAATTCATTGATAATGCTCGGTTAGTTTCGCTCAACACGTGCCAGTGGAAATGTACCATAAGAAGATGGTATTTCACCCTCTGAATTTCGCCCTGCGAAGATAAGCATATGGCTGTAGGCAGAGCTCCAAAAAGGGGTGTGAGCTCTAAACCACCAGCAATAGGTAGCCCTTAACCTAACCCTTTCCCTAACCCTAACTATGAGTGAAAGTGATGCCCTCTTTTGGATATGGAACAACCCTATTTTGGAGTAACCTCACCCCCTTCTGGAGTAACCCCACCTTCTTTTGGAGATTCAGCCCCCATTTGGAGACTTCTGGCATGATGCTATACCTACTTGTCTGCAAAGATAAATGTGACGGCGCATTTACACTTCACTAAATATCCACCATGGACACTACAGCAAGAGTGCTGAACCTCAGATTTTAGTTTTTTCATTAATCATTAATGAATCATTTATGCATGCGTATTTTACATTGTTACCATTTGAGAAATGCTCTACTCTTACTAAATCATTCCAATCACAATAGGAGCTGTGGCACTTTCAAAACATGGTTCTGTCTGACAAAGTAACATTGGCTCAACCAATGGTGTGATTTTGGGGCAGGACAATCTGTATAATTAGCAAATGACAGTTGGTTGCAGTTTTTGGGAAACCTGCTTAAAGAAAGTTATATTTTCTTGCTATTCTTTGCTGATAACAGTGCAGAAAAATTACTCACTTCAACTTTCACAAAGCATTTAAATATGAATGTAAGTGTAATAATGTCCAAATTGTATTTGAGACTGGATTCTCTTTGTATGGTGAGGATGCTTCCAAAAAGGAATCAGGGGATTGTTGGAAGTGAGTGATTTTCCTATAATGCACAATGGAGATGCTGTCGAGAACTCAGCAACATGTCTCGGGCCCAGTAGTGAACTTGTCCTTCTCTGATGGTCTCACAGACACTTTTTCTGAGATTAAAATCTCTGTCACTTCTGCTGGCTCTGCATTGAACACAACAGAATGAAGGACATTGGGCAACAATGGCTTGAAAAACCAATATGAAAATATTTCAGGATTGTGCAGTTAATTATAACACATTGTCGAGCAACGCATGTAAGGACTAGTCTCTGGGTGAAGTGACAAGATTTTAGTCATGATTAATGTTTTGAAGAATGCTCACACAACCCTTTGTTATACAATGGAAATATGTGTTTGTGTTCCACAGAAGAAAGAAGCCTGATCTCATGAAAGTTACGTGAATGTGGTTCCATTTTTGCAAAATGGTATTACTTTGTTCATTACATGTATTGCATTAGTTCTGAGGTGAAATGTCCACTGTGTGGTGCTAAAAGTGTGTTAAATGTTCTCTCTATCAGATAAGGTTTTGAGATTATGCTGTATGGAGTTTTAGATCAGAAAAACATTTCTCCCTACCCAAAGCATTAAACCTAAACCTAACTGATGGTGTCATAAAAGCAAATCTGAAATGAAAAACGCAAATGCTGAAGCAACCAAATGATTTTGTGCTACTTCTGTGACAATTTTGGCTCTGTCATGCTCTTTGGGACTCATTCTCTGGTCTTTTACATGTCACAAAAATATACTATCGGTTATATCTATCAGAGCTACTGTGAAATTTTACATAGCTGAACATGCTTGTAAACAGAGATGGTTATGTAGCATCACCTTCATGTACTGTAGGAAAAGTGTTTTGATGTTATAAGATAGCATTGTGTGTGGAACTAGGTGTAAAATAGGTGTTCATAAACTGATAATCTGCCATTTGGTGGCAATGTAAAGTGTATAAAATTTGTTCCAAGGTTTAAGATATTCACACACTGGACATGTTGAGTCCTGACCCCATCGAGTTTTGCCCTATTGATTTATTTTTATCAACGATCAATTATTGATATATCTTTTTCAGGACACTGCATTTTAAAGAAAATCCAAATATATTTACAGATCTTTATCGTAATGGGTTTAAACAATGTTTTCCATGCTTGTTCAATGAACCATAAACAATTAATTAACATGCACCTGTGGAACGGTCGTTAAGACAGTTAAGATCTCTTTTTTTTTTTTATAAAAACGTAGGACAGTAAAGAGACCTTTCTACTGACTCTGAAAAACACCAAAAGAAAGAGGCTCAGGGTCCCTGCTCATCTGCGTGAACGTGCCTTAGGCATGCTGCATGGAGGCATGAGGACTGCAGATGTGGCCAGGGCTATAAATTGCAATGTCCACGTGAGATGCACAGTACAGCACTACAGGGAGACAGGAAGGACAGCTCGCAGTGGCAGACTAAATGTAACAACACCTGCAAAGGATCGATACTTCCGAATATCACACATGCGGGACAGGTATAGGATGGTAACAACAACTTCCAGGAACTTGCACCAGGAATGCACAATCCCTCCATCAGTGCCCCGACTGTCCGCAATAGGCTGAGAGAGGCTGGACTGAGGGCTTGTAGGCCTGTTGTAAGGCAGGTCCTTACCAGACATCACCAGCAACAATGTCACCTATGGGCACAAACCCACCTTCGCTGGACCAGACAGGACTGGATAAAAATGCTCTTCACTGACGAGTCACAGTTTTGTCTCACCAGGGGTGATGGTTGGAGTAGCGTTTATTGTCGTATGAATGAACGCTCTGAAGAAGGATGGTGGAGGAGGGTCCGTCATGGTCTGGGGCGGTGTGTCACAGCATTATCGGACTGAGCTTGTTGTCATTGCAGCAATCTCAATGCTGTGCGTTACAGGGAAGACATCCCCCTCCTCATATGGTACCCTTCTTGCAGGCACATCCTGACATGACCATCCAGCATGACCATGCCACCAGCCATACTGCTCATTGTGTGCGTGAGTTCTTTCAAGACTGGAATGTCAGTGTTCTGCCATGGCCAGAGAAGAGCCTAGATCTCAATCCCATTGAGCACTTCTGAGACCTGTTGGATCAAAGGGTGAGGGCTAGGGCCACTCTCCCAGAAATGTCAAGTGCCTTGGTGGAAGAGTGGGGTAACACCTCACAGCAAGGTCTAGCAAATCTGGTGCAGTTCATGAGGACTGCAGTTCACTGCAGTACTTAATGTAGCTGGTGACCACACCAGATACTGTGACACCCCCCAAAGGGCCAAATTTCATATTGCATGTTGATTCCTAGAACAAATTAAAGCCAATCAGCAAATGCATCAACAGTGGGTGCTATCGATGGATTTTCTAGTAAATGGTTTTAATGCACACGACACAACCAGCGACTCCAGAGTAATTTGTGGTTAATTATTGGAGATTGTCAGTTAGGTGTCTATTCCTACTTCCTAAAGACAGACTGGGGATTAGAAACAGCACCTGAGTCATGCAACAGTACATGAGAAACAACAATGATGATGCAATTTATTTGTACCTGAAGAAATTGTTAATATATTAGGAAGAAGGAAATGACAGTTCACACAGTAGTCCAGCAACCATGGATAGCATGTCCACGTTAGCAATCGCATTTCCTAAAAAAAATACAGAATCAAACCAATTTAACATTCAGTGCATTTTGAATGTGAACGGCAATCTCCTGACAATTTAAATGGCCTGGATCACCTGCTTGAATTATCACAAACTGACCATCATGATTTGTGAATCAGAGGACATTTTGATCCTGATCCTGAAGTTTTTGATTCTGGCTGATGGAATATGCGCTTAAGTGGAAGATATTACATTACCGCTCGACAGGAAGAAAACGTTGGATTTTCATGGGGATCATGAATTACTTCTGTTTAAATGAGATATCTGCATATTTGCATACAGTATATCATAGAAGTTGAATTCGTATTTGCGTTTTATCATTAGAAAAGTTGCAGGGAACTGCTGAGGAGGGGCTGATAGATGATGTGCTTTAGAGGTAAATGCTGGATCTGCTGAAGTTGTGTGAGGTTGGTTTATTACATTTGTTTAAACTAGACATTAACATATTTGTAGACGGTATATGATAATCGTTTTATTGAAATTTGCAGTTAAAAGTTACAGGGAATTGTTGAGGAGAGAGAGGAAGAATGAAACAGGTGAACATTTTAACATTATGTGCTCAAACCTGTCTTCTGCAACTCTGATATGCAGACCATTTAAATGAGACTGTGTTGCACTCTCGCCTATTATTGTAGTAACAAGATGACACGTAACAACAAAATTAACTGTGTCTGGTCGTTTACATGTCTCAGTCGCTTCACATGCAAGCAGGTGATTCTCAGCACCCTCAAGAAACAAATCAGCCAAAGGAGAAAATGGATCGGCAGATGCTGATAATTCAATTCTGAATATCTGCTGATTTTGGCAATATATCAGTCGACCACTAGTGGAGATGACAGGAGTTTTATTTAAGGCTGTCGTATAAGTAATCAACATGGTCAACATGAAATCAAAATGTATAATTTCTTTATTCATGTTTTAGGTATAATTTTAAACATTTAATCTGTGCAAGTCCTTACATATTTTCTTGTCACAGTCTGACACATCACTTAAAGGGTTAGTTCACCCCAAAATGAAAATCACCAAAGACACCATTCACTATAAATGGAACATTTTAATCTGCAATGGAAATACATGTTACTCAGGCAAACACTATGCCCAGCATCTCTTTTTGTGTTCCATGTAAAAAATAAAATCATACAGAATTTTGAGTAAATTATGACAGTATTTATTTTTGGGTGCACTATCCCTTTGAGTAAAATGGGTTGTGAATAACATTTCATGATGGTATTATATTATGGGGTATTCTTGGATAAAATATGTAATCACTTTCTTGCTGTAAAGTATTATAAAGTGCAATGAAAGGCAGCATGCCTTTTAATAGCTCATATATATTATATTTATTATGAGTTATTTATCATCACTGGCTCTGGACTACAAGTGGCCACCTCAAAAACATTTCCCAGTGATAGCATGCATACCATCCAGGAGTCATACAACACAAGTATTTCCTGGAGGGGAGGTGTTGTCCTTCTGGCCATCCATCTTCCCCGCCTCTCTGGAGGGGGGGGGAGTCTTTCTGTCTGCTGCACGTTAGCAATAACAAACAGAAGGGCAATTATAGGTGTGTGCATACCATCCACCTCCTAAAAGAATTGCAGTTTTAAAAAATAAAATAAAATACATAAATACACAAATAGCCTTTCACCCATCGCCGCCAAGAATGGATATCAGTGCTGCAATGAGGAGACTGGCATTGGATATTGCAAAGAGATGGCAACATGATCACAAGGGAAGTCGTCATGTTGCTTTTGAATGTTGCAGTACCCTGACATAGGCCCCAGTTAGCCAAGTTCCTGACAAGCTAAAACAAAACGTTAGTCACAGCTAAACAAACGAAACAGAACACAGGTGTCTCGAAAACGTTTGCTGGGCACAGCAGTTAGATGTGGCTCTCCAGCAAGAGATGCATAAAAAAAATGCAAGATACAGTGCAACAGCCAATGACATCCATTTAACATTTTTACATAGAACACAAACAAAAAAAAAACAGCACAGGTGGACTAACACACACAAGGGGTGTGCACAAGATATCAATGAATCGAGTTCTCTTTAAGAACCAAGCAATTTACTACTAAAAATACTGCTTGAAAATTGCTAATTGTTTTTATTTTGCTCATTTGCCTGACATAGGCAACACTGAATTACTGTTTTTTTTGTTTCCTCTGACTCTCTCACCAAATCTTGCAGTTTCAACTGAGTCGTTAATTAATTGAGATTTTGTAATGAAAATTAAGGCATATTGTTAATTTCAGTTTGTTGAAAGGAAACTCAAACATTGTTGAAATTAGTTTATTTTAAAACCATTCTTGGTAACTTTTGTAAATAAAAAAAAAAAAAAATTAATGTAGGCTACATGACATACCTGTTATTTTTAACTTACATTGAAATGCATAGTCAAGCACTCCTACTTGTTTCATTTATTGCATGATACCCCCCCTCCTCTCTGTTGAGATTGATGACAACAGAACGTTAGTGCACTCACTTTAAAACTAATCACCTGCTGCCAATCTTACACAGGATCCTGAGGCCCCCAGTGGCCTTCAGCAGTAAATATCATTCTGTCTCAATCCCACTTCTTGTCCCATGGCCAATTTAATTCTTCCTCTGTCTCTTCTGTTTGCTTTGCATTCCCAAGTGTAATAGCTCTCTCTTCCTCCCTCTGTCTATCTCCATATCTCTATTGGTCTGAATTTATCAGAGGTGGGAGCAAGTCACACATGTATAAGTCACATGCAAGCCTCAAGACTTAACCATCAAGTCTCGAGTCAAGTCTCAAGTGCAGTGCAGACATATCAAGCAAGTTAAGTCAAGTCCTGATGAGTTTCAAGTCAAGTCGAGTCAAGACACAGTACTAAAATAAATAGAGGTTAATTTTTGAAATAAATATTTGTTTTTGCTCTGAAAAGATGAACATATATACATATCTTTACATAATTGTTTTTATATGAATTGTATAACAGTAATGTTTTCTACAATGTATATATGTATTTATGAGGCAGGTAGAGATACGAGCTGAGACAGTAGGGTCATCAAGCTGGAATGACAGGTAGATCTGTGTATCATCTGGGTAGCAGAGGTAGGAAAAGCAATGTGCCAAAATGACCGGTCCCAGTGATGTTGTGTACATCGAGAAGAAGAGAGGGCCAAGCACTGATCCTCAAGGAACCCCAGTGGTCATCTGGTGTGTCCTGGAAACCTCTCCTCTCCAGGGACCTTGAACAATCTGCCAGTGAGATATGACTCAAGCCATACAAGTGCAGTTCCTGTGATGCCCTGGACAGAGAGTGTGGTCAGGAGGATCTTGTGGTTCACTGTGTCAAAGGCAGCAGACAAGTCAAGGAGGATGAAGACACTCTGTTGAGTGTACATTTTTGAAGCCAGACTGATGTCTGTCAAGTAGGTTTTTCTGTGAGAGAAAAGGAGACAACTGGTTGAATATGACCATCTCAAAAGTTTTAGACAGGAAGGGAAGGAGAGACACAGCTCTAGTTATAAACTACTGTGTGGTTATATGTTGTTTTCTTAAGCAGTGGAGTTACTCGAGCCTGACTAAACATATTGGGAAAGTTTCCATTTGTGAGAGATGCATTGATAATGTGTGTGAGTGTGGATAAGATCGATGGAGAGGCAACTTGCATAAGATGGGAGGAGATAGGGTCAAGTGAACAAGTAGTAGGACGGTTACAAAGAAGCACTTTGGAGACCTCAGTCTCAGAGAGTAGAGAGAAAGAGGAAAACAGAGGACAGGATGTTGTAAGAGAGTAGCTGTGGGTGTTAGGTATAGAGAACTGGCTGCTGATGCTCACTACCTATGTGGCAAAGTCAACAGAAACGTAGCAGGATATGTTGGAGGAGGATAGAGAAGAGATGAGAAAGTTGAAAATATTTTAAGGGAATCTGAAGTGTTACTGATCTTGTTCTGGTAATAATCAATTTTAGCAGCAGAAACTCTAGCAGGAAAAGAGGAGAGGAGTTATTGATACTTACACAGGTCAGCAGGGTCTTTTGACTTGTGCTACTTTCTGAGTTAACTTTTTTTCTGTGATTATGAAGTTTCTCCAACAGCCAGGGGCTAGAGTGTGTGGCACGTCCTGACCTGGAGATAAGAGGACATACACTATCATGGCAAGAAGTAAATGTTGAATAAAGCGCATTTGTAGCTTCATTTAAATCAAGTGATGTGAAATGGTTAGTGGAGGGAAGGGATGCAGAGACTATGAAAGAGAAGCGAGAAGGTGAGCTTGAGCGAAGTTTAATGCGGAAGGAGACCATAGGTGGAGTAAGAGCTAAAGAAGAAGGGAGAGTAACAGAAAACTAGATTTATATAAAATATAAATGACAATATCAGAGATATGTAGAGGGGTAACAAGGGAATTATTGGAGATACAATTATGTGTAAGGATGAGATCTAGCTGTTTTCCTGCTCTGTGAGTTGCAGGGGTGTGCAGTCTTATAAGGTCACACTCGACATGTGCAACAGCATCGGTGGTTGTCTAGCGATCCGTAATCCAGTTCCGAAGGAGCGTGCGTGTTTAAGCTTGTCTGGCCATAGTTCGGTTACACTCTTCTGCAAAATATGAACCAGCAACTTTTGGGTAAGCACATGTTATCAAGTCTTATTCAATCAAATGTATTTATGCTAATTCTTTAGCCGCTGGGTGCAGTCTAAAAAAGAAATGTGAAGGCTGTTACAGAAGTAATGTCAGCTCATATGCACAACCTTTTTTCACAAAAGATAAATCGATGATGAAAACCTAACCTTCAAAGGAAATACACTTTTTTAGTTTTAGGCTACATTTTTTATTTTATTTTTTGTAAAAAATAAGAATGTCAGTATCAACACACATAAGAGAACAATGGCAAAGATACAGACTTAAACAATTCTAAATTATCTTCCTCAGTTTCCATAAACTATTGTATGTTTTTATTTTCAAAGTAAAGTTAATCAAAACCTATTTGATATTTGAGGGTGTGAAGACATGGTTGTTCTTCTTTTACAGCCAGACCATAACATTTACAGTCAGACCTTAAAAATGTTGATTAAATACCTTTTTAATGTAATTACATAATATTGTAATGTAAATAAATGCATATTAATAACAGTTTTGTTTTTCAAGTTATCATGTTAGTTACAACATGTTATTAACTCTCCCCTCCCCAAGGAGAGTACAAGCACTTTCTTTCTTCCAGTTCAAAAACTGCTCATAACATAACCGTTTACATGCCAAAATGTCATGATGTGGTCTCATCAATAGTTTGACTTTCCATTCAGCACACAACTGAATTAGTCTGCATGACTATGATAAATGATTATCATATCATATCATATTATCGTATTTCTACCTGTACATGAATGACTGCTCTGCAAAAGACCCAACTGCCAAGCTCCTGAAGTTTGTAGAAGACAACACAGTCATCTTCCTCATCTGCGACGGTGAAAAGTCTGCAAAATACAGATAGGAGGTTGATCAGCTGGCTATCTGGTGCAGTCACAACAACCTTGAGCTGAATATGCTCAAAACAGATGATAGTGGACTTCAGGCTAAAGCCCCCCACACACCCCCATCTGCCTCATCCGGTTTGGTTCAGTTACCAAATCAGACAGAAGGAAACTACAACGGACAGTCAGGACTGCTAAGAGGATTATTGGTGCCCCCCCCCTGCCCACCCTCCAAGACCTGTACGTCTCCAGAGTTAGGAAACGTGCAGGTAGAAACACTCTGGTCCACACACAAACTGCCCACTCCCTCTTTGAAATGTTGCCCTCTGGCCGGCGCTACAGATGCACAGGAACAGTTTTTATCCTCAGGCCATTTTCCTCATGAATCAAAAACTCATCGTCAGACAAAAATGACACTCACAAACACACCCATACACCTGTGTATACCAGTCAAATCCTTACATGACAGCATCACATGACAACATTACAAAAATCTGAATATATAAACAACCATACATATAGCATGAATATACCTAAAAAGAACCTCTAATACAACAATTACATTAATTTGCGGTATATATATATATATATATATATATATATATATATATATAATTACTATAATCTTTATACTTAATATTAAATTATTTGCCATTCGTTTCTTAAAATCAATGATACAATGGCTAAAACATCAGGTGAAAACACCATCATACTACCATGTAAACACAATTGTTGGAGGTAATTTTCTTCATGAACAATTAATCTGCCTCAGGTCTCCCCCATAGTGCAATAATGTAAATACATATCTCATGTGTATATGTAAATTCACATATTTAATTAAATAACTGTACATACCACTACATTGCACATACATTACCACTTGAACATGTGCATATGCCATTCAGTTATATTTCCTGTCTATTTATACTCCTCAAGAATAGACACAGAGTGGATGTGTAACGCTTTTCCTTGAGCAAAGTTTGTTCAAAGGGGAAAGCAAGCGCTACAGTAAAAAGAGTGCACTGACGTGCATGGTTGCAAGATTGCACAAAATAAGTATAACATTAGGTGGAATTTTTATATTAAAGAGGCCCTATAATGCTTTTTGGAATTTTACCTTCCCTTTAGTGTATAATATAGCTGTTTGTGCATGTAAAATGTCTGCAAAGTTACAAAGCACAAAGTAAACGCAAAAAGGAGTTATTCTCTCCTACAGACTACACTGCTCAAGGCATACAAGAAACGTTATTTCAGTAAAGTATCTACATTAATATAATGCCCATCTAAGGACTACTTTGACCCACCCTCAAACAAATGTAGTTATAGCAGAGGCCAGGATGAGTTGGGTTAGTGTTTTCGCAATGTGGCGAAGACGCTGTTTTCATCACTGCAAAAACAAAACCTCTTTGTTTGGACTTCCAAAGGCAGACAAATTGAAGTATCAGTGGTTAAAATGTATTTCTATTATTTAGCAGTATAACCACAAACAATTCCTTATTTTCAATATGGTTACTGTGTAAAGATGGTGCTATCCCCGGTAGTCCACAGCTAACATGCTCACTAACTGGGAGTAAGCCTCTGTTCTCCGTTCATATCTCTGGCGAAAAAAGTTCAGCTACACCCATTCTGGCAAAAGATGACTAATGCGGGCCACATTAAACAATGTTGAGGGCGAGATCTGGCCCGCTGGCAGTAAGTTGTCCAGGTTTGAATTATGTGAATCAGATGCAGCAAGGAAACAAAATTAGCTGTTGCTTGTGGGTTCCAAAAATGGAAAAGAATGGATTACTGGCTTCACTCCAATGATTGGTGTACATGTACTTGAAGTGAATTTTAACTTCAGATACAAACTGCCACTAAGCCCACTGAAGTTGCTCCAGTGGCCTTTCAGTTGCCATGACATGTACTGCCCCATTTGGGGTATTGAATGTTTGTCTTTTTAAAAATAAATAAATAAATCTATAATAATAAATAATATACAGTATAACAATATATACTAAGTAAACAAGTAAATGTCAAGTAAATCATCAATTATGTAGGACAATATTTTATTTATTTATTTATAGGGGATTATAATAGTCAAAAGAACAAAGCCGTTTTCAGATTTATTAATTTAATTTGAAATAGTGTAAGCTATGACCTAAAATTTGATTTTAAAGACTTACAAATCTAAAAAAAATAAAAAAAATTTTTAAGAGTATTTCTGTATATTAAAATTATTTATTTATTTATTAACTTGTGATGCAACTGATCCAGCAGTTCGTGAGAGAGTTACAGGCAGCTGCCCTGTATGCGTTTATGTTTGTGTGTCTTTGTTTTTAAGTTTATTAGAACATCACTTTGATGCTTCGTCCGGTTCCTGCCTCATCCTTTCCCAACCTTAACCTGTTACATTGGTGCCGAAGCCCGGGAAGGAGGAGGGATGTGCTGTCTTAGAGTCCTCGCCACTACCATCGACTCCAAAGGAGCAGCCTGAACGTGGAGGAACGCCCGCCATCCGTGAGGGGAGGTGGGGCTCGATGCCAACCACCTGGAGTGGTAGAGCTGCTACCAGGGGCAGAGGAGTTCGCCGCCGAAATGAGGAGGGGCGTTCCATCTGCCAGGGGTCGGAGGACTGGCTCTGGTCTGCGGAGGGAGGAGCAGCTGTTGTCTGACAGACAGTGGAGGAGTGATCAAGGACCAGGCGACGGCATGTCTGGGAACGGGCAAGTAAATCTCCTTCCTCTCTCACTTTCACTGTTGCTCCACTTGGCCTTTCCCTCTCCTCTTTTTGTTGTTTTTATTCCCTTCCCTTGTTTCCCGGGGAAGGCCTGCCCTCAGGCGTGGCCGGAAGGACAAATGCCAATCATTTCCTGGTTCTTCATAGTGCATATGGACAACATTTATTCAAAGTGCATTTTTATCTTTTTTGTCAGTATATAGTGTATTTATATTTTATTTTTCAGCTTGCTATTTGGAATAGGATATTCTAGTCACTGTTTGCAGAACATACTTTTAGTTCATGGTGCAGAATTACTAGGGCAGTGCAATTAAATTATACATAAGCATAACATCATTTATTTGCTTGCAATATTGCATCAATACATAAGATCCTTAAATCTGATCCAATTCTCAAAAAGGTTAAGTCAAGCCAAGTCAACCTTTATTTATAGAGCACATTCAAAAACAACAGAAGTTCACCCAAAGTGCTTTACAGATTTACAAAAAACTAAATATACAATGACAGATTTATATATAAATACAGTATAAAAAATTATAATAAATAAATACCTTTAAACACAACATTGTGTATGTACCTATTTCAAACTATTCAAGGACCTATTCAAAAGCTAAAGAATAAAAATATGTTTTCAAAGAATATTTAAAAATGGCTAATGCAAAAGCTCACATATGGAAAGGGAGACTGTTCCAGAGATTAGGTCCAACCACAGAAATGCACAATCACCCTTAGGTATATAGCGACAATGAGGAACCCTCAAAAGAAGTTGATCAGAATACCTCTCTAAAGTTATTGTGATACAGTTCAGTGCGCCAGCAATCTCTAATAAATATAATTATTTTAAGAATAGTATTGTTTTAAACAGACATTGCAGCTTTGCTACAGTGGAACTTAAAGGGTAAACTTCCAGATTGATCTCACTATAAATTTGGCCATATTAAGTCGAAAGTTCATCAACTGAAATCGGTCTGTGCTTCTTGAAATTTGAAAAAAGTGTCTGAAGGTGAAATTTCCACAGAGGGGCACCAAAAGCCAATTGTAAAGCAAGTTCCTTTTAGTTGTAAATGATGTATCAGGAAAGCTGGAAAACTACAACCCTAAGCCTAACCTTCTGTAAAGAAAAATGTTGAAATGAAGGAAAAAGAAACATTTGAATTGTGCTAATCATTTATTCGGTAAACCAGAACATTTGGTAGCAACTTCTACATAGGACTGAAAATGGTCAGCCCTTTTGGGAGAGAACAGTTTGTTGGTGAACCAGTTCATCATCTTTAGAGATGACACTTGTGACCAAAATGAGTAAAATAGACTTAGTGCAAGCTAAATTCTGGGACAAAACTTGGAGAAATGATGAAATAGGGCCTATCTTGAGACATTCCTCCCAAAGCAAGTTTCCACTTCAAAACCCTGCCAACAAAAACATTTTTTTCAGTTAATAGATCAGTTGCTTTTTAGGGAGAAGCTAAAGAAAAGAGCATCACACCCAAGCATACACATCGGCCAGCCCTGCTCAGTTTGGCTTGTAAGGCTGACTGGCTGATCCATAGATGGATGATGGTTGCCAAGCAGGGGGTCTGGAAATCCTCCAAGACTCAGTTGTGTTTGATCTGCTGACCTTCATGAAGCCCCAGGCAGGTGTGTTTTGCCAGCTTTGTCCCCAAATGTTTGTGCATTATGGGGCAAGAAGGGGGAATGGCAGCTCTGTTAAGGCTTTCCAAGCATAGTGACATAGAGATGCTCGCCACCAAGTCAACGGAGGACAATTTGTGAGTGAGAGTTTGTCAGATCGCTCTTGTCTCACTACACTTTCAGAAATCCCAAAAGACTAGTGCATGTAAATAATTTAGAGGAAAACCACCATGCATTTTCGATCTTATTTGGGCATTTAACATGGCTAGACATTTATAAGATAAGGGATGTGTCCAAAGCTGAATACCTTATTTGGAAAGGCATGGATAATGATTACAAAATGAATAACAAATTAATAGAAAAAAACATTAGTTTGACTGATTATCCAAAAAGCACAAGGATATAGCAACATTTTAAATAAACATATCCAAAAATTAAAAACAAAAATTCAGTCTGTGCAGCCAGTATTTCTAGAGTGTAAACCTTCTGAATAAAAATGCGCACATTGTGATTTCAAATCGGATGTGCGTGGTCTCGACTCCGTTTGCAATCTCTTTAAATTGCGCACATCTGGAGCTTATTGTGTGTAACATTAACTAAGAATCGACATCAAATAAATTTTCCACTTCTTGAAATGTCTATGTTAATGTATTGCACAATTCATACATGATTCTTATGTATTTATTTATACCGAAACCTGAGCATGATGTTAAATTCCTGACCTGAAGTGATGATTTCACGTTGGAACTCATCTATCGGTCTCTTAAATTTGACTACATTTATATTTACATCAGCGATAAAGGGTTTTAACTGGTTAAGACTTTATTCCAAAAAAAATGTGTAATGCTCCATAAAGGTTTAAATGCTTCATAGAGTATTCATCTATTCGGAATATTCCTAAGCTGAAACATCCCTTTCTTCTTCTTCTTCTTTAAACTGTGCTAAATTTGAAAATGTTAAGTGTTCTTGAACTCTGGTAAGGTGATACATAAATGTAACATTATTATTATTATTATTAATATTTAACTATATAATGGTATCATATTGTAAAACTTCCTGATGTACTTATGGGACTTTCACCTGTTTGTATGTATTTTAAGTTCCCTCTCGAGAGGTCTTTCCTATTGCGTAAGTAGCTTACGCTATGGGAAAACTCAGTTTCTCGAGAAATATTGAAGTCTTCATGTAAAACGCATTGCAGCTGCACAGCAGACAGCAATGAGCGAGGCAGCTCGGTCATTGGCTGTGCTGCGGCAACTTGCTCGAACCAATGACGGGCGACCTCTGAACGCGCAACCAATGAGCGCGCTCAGCTCAGGCTCAGAGCCCGCCAAGATGGCCGTGGCTAAGGCTATATATTAGGCGCCCCGTCATGAGAGTTCTTTAGATTTAATCTCCTTCAGCAAAGACCTTCTCTTCGCTGGAGCCTCCGGATTATTGGAGTCTTACACCCGCCGTCGACAAGCCTACAGCAGGACTGCTACGAGGATGCCGGCACCTTCAGCCACCTTCAAAGCCTTCTGCTACGCCATCCGGAGCGCATCACCTTGATATCCTTTTACTAAGCTACTTTGCAAGTGTTCGACAAATTCGAGGCGTTGTTTCAAATGCCTTCGACCTGCGCCTCGTGCAGAGGCCCTCTTCCTGACGGGGACCGTCACATTTTCTGCGCTCACTGCCTGGGATCTGACCACGCAGAAGCTGCTCTCACTCGAGGCGGATGCCCTGAATGTGACTCCCTGGGCCTCACCGAGCTGCGCGCTCGCTTTGCCGCCTTCGCCGCGAACGAGCCTGCTACCACCGTGCTGCCATCCCCTCTGTTCGAGCCGCGCAAGAAAAAGTGCCGCTCACGGAGGCCGCCAGAGCACGCAGACTTCAGTGACGTCACGCCGGGCCAGTCCCCGCGTGCTTCACCACCACCCGAGGAATCCCTGCCGCCAGTTCAATTCACGCAGGCAGACCAGCACCCCTCTGGAGCGGTGGGTCTCGTCTCGTTCGGCGCATCAGGGGACGACGGTGAAAAGGATGACAGCCTTTCCATTGACGCTGCATCCGACGACTGGCCGGGCTCGGCCTTCGACCCTGCGCCGTCGACATTAGCGGACACAAGCAGGGGCTCCAGCATGGACACAGAGATCGTCCGCATCCTGTCCAAAGCCGTGGAAGACCTCGGGCTCGACTGGTCTTCTCCGGAAGAACCCGCCCGCAGCCGGCTGGACGAGTGGTTCCTGCAAGGGCACCGGCAGGCTCCTCGACAGAGACCCTCCCCTTTCTTCCCCGAAGTTCACGATGAACTCACAAAGTCATGGAAAGCCCCGCACTCTGCTCGCCTGAAGCCTTCTTTCTCTTCCTCGCTCTCCTCGGTGGATGGCGCGAGAGAAAGAGGCTACGAGGGAACCCCACCCCTCGAGGAGGCTATGGCCAACCATCTGTGCCCACCCTCCACCGCTGGATGGAAAGCCAAAGCTTCTCATCCCTCGAAGCCCTGCCGATCTACCTCAGCTCTCGCCGGTCGCGCATACGCCGCCGCCGGCCAAGCTGCGTCAGCGCTTCATTCCATGGCTGTGCTGCAAGTCTATCAGGCCAAACTTCTCCGCACCATGGACGAGTCTGGACCTGAACCTGAGGCTTTCAAGGACCTGCGCAGCGCCACAAAGGCCACCACCCAATCCATCGGCCGGGCCATGGCTAACCTGACTGTCCTTGAGCGCCATCTGTGGCTGACGCTAACAGAAATGAAGGACGTGGATAAGGCGCCATTCCTCGACGCGCCTATCGCTCCAAGCGGCCTGTTCGGACCGGCGGTAAGAGAGTTCGCTGAACGCTTCACTGAAGCCCAGAAGAATTTGCAGGCTATGCGTCACTTCCTGCCCAAGCGCTCCAGCTCATCACAGAGCCGCCAGAGACTGCCTCAGCTGCAGCAGCGAGCCAGGGCGGCGCCTCCCGTCTCCCAGCCCAGACCTGAAACGGACGCTCGACGCCGCTCGCGTTCCGCTAACCGAAAGCAGCCGCCTGAGCGACGGGGACCTCGGCCCAAGATCGTGCTGAACCCGGAGCCTCGTAAGTGTTCCTAGCCATAGGAAGAAAAAGAGAGAGTGCGTGTCTCGCAAAAGCCGGACCACTCTCTCCAAAACGTGTAAAACACAGGCGGCTGGAAATGTCTGTACAGCAGTCAATGGGCCAGTCACAGAACTCGCTCACCTGCAATCAAACGCCGTTTTAACGGCAACACACAGAAATCACAAAAAGAGTCATTTTCTGCCTGTGTCACTAAGGGGTCACATGTCCACACTAAAGTGCGCATTCCCACATATCAATACTGTCCAAACAGTGCCGAATACTTCCCCAGCTCAAGCTGGACGCCCCATAAATGTGGATCGTGTGCCTATTGTCATGTATGCACCACTACACACAAGCACTGTTCCCACAGTTATAAACACTTCCCCAGTAAAAGCGGGAAATACTATAAAGGTAGCGCGCGTGCCTGCTGTCATGCATGCACCCCTACACACAAACACTGTATGCATGCCCAAAAACCCCCCGCCGCGAGCCGGAGGCTTTATGAAAATGGCGCGCGTGCCTACTACGGTATATGCACCCCCACCCATAAGCGCTGCCCATACAGTTTCAAACAGTTCTCTGGCTCATGCCGCGAGCCAAGAAACTCCCCGCTACGAACGGGAAGCTTTATGAAAGTGGCGCGCGTGCCTATTACAATGTATGCACCCCCACCCGTAAACACTGTCTATACAGTTTCAAACATTTCTCCAGCTCATGCTGCGAGCATTACGGAGATAGCGCGCGTGCCTGTAATCTCACACGCACCCCTGCACTCGGCACTCAACAAAGCTGCTCAGCGCGCTCCCGCGCCTCTGAGAGCTGTAAGCTCAGTGTTAACACAAGGCAATTCGCCGGCAGGGCCCATACGTCACTGCGACACGCCCCCAGCCAGCATTCAGCCCATATCTGTGCGAGCAGAAGCCTGGGAAAAAATCCCCGACATGCCGAAATGGGTTTTGAACATAATAAAACATGGTTACTCGCTTCAATTCACTCGCAGACCACCCCGCTTTTCAGCGGTGGTCGAGACGAAAGTGAGGAAAGATATTTCACATGTTCTACGCACCGAGGTGCTCAAACTGATAGAGAAGGGCGCTATAGAAACTGTTCCTCTCTCTATGAGCGAGGCGGGTTTTTACAGCCGTTACTTTCTTGTCCAGAAAAAGAACGGTGGCCTCCGCCTCATCCTAGATCTCAGACATCTGAACAAAGCTTTAATGATTCGCTCGTTCAGAATGTTAACGACCAAACATATCCTCACGCAATTTCGCCCCGGGGATTGGTTTCTATCAGTGGATTTGAAAGACGCTTACTTTCACATTCCGATAGCGCCTCATCACAGGCCATTTCTGAGATTCGCTTTCGAGGGACAGTCATACCTGTACACAGTACTACCATTCGGCCTATCATTGGCCCCCCGTACATTCACGAAATGTATGGACGCAGCACGTTCCCCCTGAGACAGCGGGGAGTGCGAATACTGAATTACCTCGACGATCGGCTAATCCTAGCACAATCAGAGAGTCAGTTCACGACGCACAGATCTTGGATTATCAGCCATCTAGAATGCCTGGGTCTGAGAATCAATTTTGCAAAGAGCGTGCTATCCCCCAGCCAGAATATCTCTTTTCTGGGAATAGTGCTAGACTCGGCGCCTTGCAACATCATTCAGAGCGGGCGCGCGCGCCCCCGTCAAGATTTCAAAGGATGCTCGGTCTCATGGCCTCGGCATCAGCTGTACTCCAGCTAGGATTGTTGCACATGCGTCCTCTCCAACGCTGGCTCAAGAGCCGTGTCCCCACTCACGCGTGGCGCTCGGGCCACTTTTTAATCAGAGCGAATCACGGCTGTATAAAAGCCCTGACGCCCTGGAAGGCCGCCGACTGGTATCAAACCGGCGTGAGTCTGGGCGTGAACACACGGAGAAAAATGATCACGACAGATGCCTCCAAAATAGGATGGGGGGCCCTTTATGAGGGCAGGCCTGTCTCCGGTTTTTGGTCAAACCCGGAAAAGCGCCTACATATAAACTGTCTGGAAATGAAAGCGGTCCCCTTGGCTCTCAGAGCCCTGCTTCCGTACCTGAAAAACAAACACGTCCTGGTCCGAACGGACAACATGACGGTAGTATCATATATAAATCGCCAGGGTGGACTCAGGTCGAGCTCCCTGCACTCTATGGCCAGGGAGCTCATCTTATGGTCACAGCACAACCTGCACTCGCTGAGAGCAGCGCATGTGCCAGGTGTCCTGAACCAGGGAGCGGACATGCTGTCCAGAGACAAAGTTCTCCCAGGAGAATGGTCTCTCCACCCCCTGACGGTTCAGTGGTTATGGCAAACCTTTGGCGAGGCAGAGGTCGACCTCTTCGCCTCCAGGGAAAATGCGCACTGCCCTCTTTTCTTCTCAAAGAGCACGGACGTGCTCGCCCAAGTCTGGCCGAGCCGCCCCTTCTATGCTTTTCCCCCGATCGCGATGCTACCTCAGGTCATCAGTTGGATCAGGGAGGTGAAATGTGCAGTGCTCCTGGTAGCCCCACTCTGGAAGAACCAGACGTTGTTTCCAGAACTAATGCAGATGATGCAATCTGCCCCATGGCCGATTCCGTTGAGGCTGGACCTCCTCAGGCAGGCCAACGGGATGATTCTTCATCCCCGCCCCGATCTGTGGGCCCTTCATGTATGGCCCCTCAACGGGTTCCAGAGAACCTCCCCAGCGGAGTGTTGAGAACCATCACTGAGGTGCGAGCGCCCTCTACGAGGTGCTTATATGCCCAAAAGTGGAAAGTGTTCAGTGACTGGTGTGATACCAAGAGCTTGAACCCCAAATCGTGCGAGATACCAAGTGTACTCGCCTTTTTGCAAGAGCTGCTGGAGGCGGGCCGCACACCCTTCACACTCAAAGTCTATGTGGCTGCCATAGCGGCATCACACAATCCTGATAAAGAACGCTCATTAGGGAAAAACGACCTAATCATTCGTTTCCTAAGATGCGCTAGGAGGATGAACCCTCCTCGCCCCCCCTCGGTACCGATCTGGGACCTGGCCACGGTCCTGGACGCACTCAAGAGTGCCCTGTTCGAACCTCTCCGAACAGTGCACCTTAAACAGCTCTCGCTCAAAACTGCGCTCTTGCTGGCACTCGCCTCAGTCAAGAGAGTGGGCGACCTGCACGCGCTGTCATCAAGCGCTGCTTGCTTGGAATTTGGACCTAACAACTGCAGAGTTGTCCTTAGGCCAAAGCACGGGTATATTCCTAAAGTGCTCTCCACACCCTTCAGAGTACAGGTGATATCTCTGGCAGCGCAATCGTCTCCAGCAGAGGAAAGCGACGCTAATTTACTCTGCCCGGTCAGGGCGCTCAGAGTATACTTGGAATGTTCTGCCTCGTTCAGACAGACGGAACAATTATTCGTATGCTTTGGCGGCCGCACTAAAGGTCTCGCAGTTTCAAAGCAAAGAATATCGCGCTGGATAGTAGATGCTATAGCGCTGGCTTATGAAGCCAAGGGCCTTCAATGCCCCTTAGGCGTCAGAGCTCACTCTACGAGGAGCATGGCCTCCTCGTGGGAGTGGTCGAGTGGGATACCCATTGAGGATATTTGTGCGCGGCAGGCTGGGCCTCGCCTTCGACATTTATCAGGTTTTATAACCTACAGGTCCCCTCATTGCATTCCAACATTCTATCAGCCTGACTGTAGTATGGACTGGAGTACGTATATGCTGAGCATTATCTCCTCCCTTATAAGGTCCGTCTCTGACTGACTTAAGAGGGTTTTTTATGCATATCATTAAATAGAAAAATGAGTACATAAGATATGTGCTTGTGTTTTTACAATGAGCGCCCCACCATGGGCCACCTTGGGGCAAAGGCGCTCTGTATTATCCCATTATATAGCTCGCCGTTGGCCGGCTCGTTGAATAATCACTTTGCTTTAAGGCTCAGGCATCTGCCTCTGGCTTTATAGAGCGAAGTCAGAACACACGTCGTTTTGCATGGTGTTCCCATAGCGTAAGCTACTTACGCAATAGGAGAGACCTCTCGAGAGGGAACGACTCGGTTACTAACGTAACCTCGGTTCCCTGAGAGGAGGGAACGAGTATTGTGTAAGCTGCCGTGCTTGTGCTTGGTCAGTCGCTTCAGTCGGTTGAACCTAAAGAACTCTCATGACGGGGCGCCTAATATATAGCCTTAGCCACGCCCATCTTGGCGGGCTCTGAGCGCGTGAGCGCGAAGCGCGCTCATTGGTTGCGCGTTCAGAGTCGCCCCGTCATTGGTTCGAGCAAGTTGCCGCAGCACAGCCAATGACCGAGCTGCCTCGCTCATTGCTGTCTGCTGTGCAGCTGCAATGCGTTTTACATAAAGACTTCAATATTTCCCTCCTCTCAGGGAACCGAGGTTACGTTAGTAACCGAGTCGTTATTTTAACATTTGAATTTGTAGTTATTATTCTCTGCAAAAATGTGTGCTTGACATTTCACATATTGCTTGACACCTCCTACTTCCAGAATAATTGTTATACATGCACAGACAAAAGAAAATGCTGTTTCATGCAGATAATAATATCTGAAATACCTGGAGAAACCATAACATATTCCAAAGTTAATTTAGCCTACAAATTCAGCTTCATCTAGAGAATAAAAACACCCCTAGTCAAGATGTTCATTTAGGGACTCCAGGATGCCCTTAAGATATATATTAGGGCTAATTAGGGCGGCTGTGACTCAGGTGGTTGAGTGGGTTGGCCACAAATCGCAGGGTTGGCGGTTAGATTCCTGGCCCAAATGACTCCACATCTCAAAGTGTCCTTGGGCAGACACTGAAACCCAAGTTGCTCCCAATGTCAGGCTAGCCTTGCATGGCAGCTCTGCTGTCATTGGTGTATGTGTGTGAATGGGTGAATGAATCACAGTGTAAAGCGCCTTGAAAACAGCTAAGGTTAAAAAAGCACTAAATAAGTGCAGACCATTTACCATAATTAGGAATATAAAATCGCTAAACTTAATACATAGATGTATTGAGAAATAAAGTTGTTCAATCGTTGGAAATCACTTTTTTTTATTTGAACACATTTGTGAGAATATCCGATGTTTGACGAGACTAGCCCTCCAAACTGAGGTGAGAATATGACGTTATGTTGATGCATGTCACTACACTGATGTTTCCCTTATGATAATGCCTAATAAATATTTTCATAGCAACCATTACCAATCAAAAGCAACTTCATATCGGTATTATAATCCATTTGGGTGCAGGCATAATGAGCTCACTCAGTACTCATATTTTCATAATGCATCTCATCCAGTTAATCAAAAGGCGATTGCTCGAGTGGCTGAATGTCAGCAGGCTAATGGTTTGTTGGTTCACAGTAAGCTTTATGGCGGTAGATAAATCTCAAGAAGCATGTTGACCAAGAGCCAGCCTCAACATCCAGCAGTATCAATGATAATAATTTTTATGAAGATGTTAACCTTTTGGTGACTTTTACATATTACCGTAATGCAAAAAAGAACAGAAACTCTCCAACAAAATATGATATGCTACCAGAGTCGGAAATAAGAAATGTGGTATGCTAGTTTACATTATTTTTCCATTAAAATTACAGACAAAATGTGAGTTTGATTACAATATTTCAATAAATAGTAATAATAATAAAAAAAATTGTTATTTGGTTTGTTTGGAGAAATATAATCCTCAGTAACATTAATTCGGCACCAGGGTGACATTTGGAAATCGTTATTTATTTTTTTTTTGTGTATGAAACAAGTCGCTAAAGTGATGTTTCCCTGTGAGACTGTTATTCAACATTTAAAAAAAAAACATGATGATACATGTTAAAACGCCAATCCTGAAGAAAGGAAGAGCTTCTTTCAAAGTAGCCAACAGCATTCCCCAGGCACTAAGAATTTCATTATACACAAACAGCAGAGTGGAGTGCATTGTGACAGGTCATAAAACTGTCAAGATTTGTCATCTCTTTCTCTCATCACTTCCTTCCATTTTTACTACTTTGGGGTCATTGGAGCCAAGTTCTTCTGAATGGTTTACACCAAATGTATCCTGCAGATAACTTCAAATGATCATCTGAGATTTGATAGCTCTCAGTGGACCCCCTATCCCAGCATTATTTGTTCTTCACAGACATCTATCTCTCTCACCCAAAAAAGCATACAGTGCACATAAATGTTCAGCAGATCAGATAGCTAAAGTGTTCCATTTTGCCATTCTCTAAGCATGTACATTTAAAAGTATTTGTGAGTACATTGCATAACATTTAGTGCTAATGAGCATGCTTGATGAATCTGTTGAATGTTCCCTTTAGGAAATAAAGTTCATGATCATTAAGCAAGTGATTCTCATGCCTTTTGTAGTCTTGTTTAAAAAGTGACGTCCCTAGATGGATTTCTGAGTTTATTTTTATCACTTTACTTGGACAGATGTACTGGATTTAAATGTTTTCTTTTGTCAACCGAGTTCCTAGAAGCATAATGGAGACATTTCACTGATGCCTGAAAGAAAATGCCAGTGCTGGCAAGGCAGCAAAAAATTGTGTTGAAGTTTTAGGTAAGATCAGGTTTTAAGCTTTAGGTTTTGGGTAAATGAAATACTGAATCAGAGCCCCTTTAAAATTGTCGTAACTTTGAGTGTGAGTCTTTTCTGTCCTCTGTGTATGACACTCAATACATAATGTGACACCGTTTTGAGTGTAAATGCACTATAGGTTATTGAGGCCAATCTACAGACCAAAGAAAAGATCAATCACAATTCAGTTTGCAAATATCATGATTGTTAGATTTTGAATGAAAATTAAAACAAGTCACTAAGATTTATTTTAATTTTCTTAAAACATAAAGCTGCACTACAGAAGATGTTTTTGGTTAAAATGAATAAAAGCCCATTTTTGAGCTAGTACATACAAATCTGTGTTCAAAATCCTGTCCTTTCCTTACCCCGATTTACTACGGTAAGCCTACAACAATGATATTTATTTTGAGATTTGGCAATTTTGAAATCACAGAATTACGACATTCACTTTTGCATGTTTACATCATATTTATAAGCACAGAAAAGAATGCCCAGCTTATGTGTCTTGGAAGCAGCAGCTGTTAAATCAGTTACAGTTCAGGATAGCAGCGGTGTGACTGCAATCTGGGTAGATGTTTACCTTTCAACTCTTTGGCAGAGATGTTTACTTGCTATAATGCTTGAATATGTTTTCTGGTAGGGTTGTTGAAGCTTATATTGGTTGCCATACATTACTGAATTGGACATGACTCTTGGGATATTGTGTTTCCCGATTGAAAAGTGTTTAAAAGGTTTCATTTTCCAGTGAAGTTACTATATGTTGCTATAGAATGTTTACTAATATTCATGACTTTAGAGTATTTATAAAATTGCTGCAGTTCTGAGGTTCCCTAAGTGTGTGTGTGTTGCTGTTTTGTAATTTATTTTACCCCAGTTAAGAAATGCACAAGTTGTATTACATTTTATTGCCCCAGTATAGTCCGTTCAAAAACATAGTGGACAATTTAAAATTACAACTAAAAGTCACTATATGCGCAAGGTACAAAGTAGTACCCCATGAATGTCCGCAAGTCCACAACTCCCCGACTCATCTCAAGTTTTATAATATGTGCAAGTATGCCCATATAAATTTTTTTATCGTGTAACCATCACACTAATATAACTTCCAGCAAAACAATGAAGGCAAATATTAGATGTTGTTGAGATATCTTCTGAAACTCCATAGATGCATGTTAGGGTCCTAGAAAAGTCTGAGAAGCCAGAGACCTGTGCAAAATTCAAAACATGTTCTATGGTACATTTCATCTCATTTGTGTTTAGAAAAAAACTAAGGCATGTGTGGAGCGGAGGGGGGCGGGGCCGGGCTGGAATGTCGCACTCCCGGTCCCCAGTCGGCCTGATGGGGCGCGCGAGGGATAAAGGCGGCCGGTGAATTACGGGCATGTCCATCATGTGTGTGTTTATGTTTGTGTGTTTTGGTTTAAGTTTTCATTAAATTATTATTTATATTGACAAGCCGGTTCTCGCCTCCTCCTTGCCCATCTTAACCAGCTTACATTGGTGCCGAAACCCGGGAAGGAAGAGGGATGCCTGTCGCAGAGTCCTCGACACTGCCGTCCACCCAGGGTGCGCCGCAGCCATCTGCCGGGTGACGGAGTAGCCCGACCGGCCAGATGCGGGGAACGGCCGCCGTCCGCGGGGCAAGTGGGGACTGGAGCGAGGGAGCCGCTGGCGGGGGCGGAGGAGTGCCCTGCCGTCCCCAGAGACTTCGAGGGAAGACTGCCGTCCACGAGGGGTGGAGGGAAGCAACTCCCCGACCGCCTGGAACGGTAGGGCCGCTGCCAGGGGCGGAGGAGTGTCCCCACGTGCCGCCAGAAAAGCGGAAGGGCGTTCTGTCCGCTGGGGGTCGGAGGTTTGACTCCGGTTCGCCCGGAGAGGAGCGGCTGTCGTCCGCCGGAGAGTGTGGAGGAGTGTTTGAGGACCACACGACTGTACATCAGAGAACCGGTGAGTGAGCTTTTTCTCTCTCTCCTATCTCTGTTTTTTGTTGTTTTCCCCTCCTGTCTCCTCCCAGGTGGCGAGGATGACCTGACGGGGCACAAAGCATGCCCCTCCCCAGGGAAAGGGGGGGGGGGGGTTGTATGTCATGCCGGTGGCACCCCGGCCTGAGGTAACGCCGGGAGGAGTGTGGAGCGGAGGGGGGGCGGGGCCGGGCTGAAATGTCGCACTCCCGGTCCCCAATCAGCCTGATGGGGCGCGCAAGGGATAAAGGCGGCCATTGACGACGGTTCGAGAGAGAGAGAATTAAAAGTTTTCATTAAATTATTATTTATATTGACAAGCCGGTTCTCGCTTCTTCCTTGCCTATCTTAACCCCCTTACAGCATGAGTGTTTAATAGTTTGATTTTCTGTAAAGCTGCTTTTGAAATATTACACAAATAAAATTGATTTGACATGTCTAAGAAAAAAAATTGACATTCAAAATATCTCATTTAAGATTTTTTTTTCCTAACAAGATTCTCCCATAGATCACCAGCTCTATCCTTATCAAACCATCATCTCTACTGTTAATAACAGCCGACCATTATCTTAAACCCAATTCCTGGAGCATTTAAGTAGCTTCTAGACCCTCCCTTGCCACAGAGTTGAATGCAATACAAATCTCTGTGATTTTGTGACAACCACTGATTCCAAAAAAGATGAAGGGGGTGTGGATTTCAGATTCCAGACTAATGCACGGTGAGGGTAGGTGGGCCTGTGAGTCTGCCTCTCTTAATAAATCCAGCTTTGAGCAAAGTGGGGCTCTGGCAGGGAGTTTAATCCCCCAGAGACGCAGCGGGCAAAAGACAGCTCAGTTTCCGCTGGCCTGAAGGAGTCGAGAGAAGAGAGAATGCATCCAAAGCTGTATTTGAAAGGAGGCTGCAGACCTGAGATAATAGTTTTTGTTTGTTAGTCAATGCTTAGACCCCATATCTCCAGTTTTTAATCTGTCAACATGCCTAAATGGTTCCATGGAAAGACATTGGGGTGGTGCCCTTTAGGATGTGTGTGTGTATATATATATATATATATATATATATATATATATATATATATATATATATATATATATATATATATTTATACATAGATAGAGGACACCGCAGGGTTCTTGTAGAGTCCATGTCTCGGCGGTTGGACCTGTTTCGGCAGCACGCAGAGCACCTAAAGCATATTAGGCATAATGTTTTGGCTCATTGTAAAAACATAAATTATATATATATATATATATATATATATATATATATATATATATATATATATATATATATTTAAGCAATATCACATGAGCAAGAGTGTGAGTGCCACAGACCGAGTGCCGTAGGTAATTAAAGCAGTGCTGATGTAGGGCCATATAGCATGATTGCAAGTGTGATATTGCTTATATACAACAGTTCAATGAACAAGTACATTCTTTAAAAAAAATTAAAAACCTGAGTACGGTCATAAAAACGCATTTGTGCATGGAACTACTTTCTTACATTAACAAATGATGCGTCCAAGCCTCAGTTAGTAATTCAAAAAGTTAACGTCAGAAATAGTATCATGGCTTGTGCTGATTCTAACAAGTTATTGGATAAACAAGGATAGACGGCTGGATGTGTGTGTGTGTGTCTGTCTGTGTGTGAGAGAGAGAAAGAGAGAGAGAAAGAGAGAGAGAGAGAGAGAGAGAGAGATTGAGTGTGTGCAATCACATTTTCCACACCCAATCAGAGATGCTGTCAGCTTTCTCAGTAGAAAGTAGACATCCAAACGGGACTATTCCTCTCTATTTCGCGGTAGCCAGTGCGCAAGAGTCATTCACTATTGAAACAGCGATGTCCTAGGCCATTTTAAACAGTATGTATCCAATGAGGAAACTCTGATAAAAGGTAATCACTTGAGTTCTGTAATAAATCAGTCTGTTGTGTCTCTCAGCACATTTACATTCATGCATTTGGCAGACGCTTTTATCCAAAGCAACTTACAGTGCACTCATTACAGGGACAATCCCCCCGGAGCAACCTGGAGTTAAGTGCCTTGCTCAAGGGCCCAACAGTGGCATCTTGGTTGTGCTGGGGCTTGAACCCCAGACCTTCTGGTCAGTAACCCTGAGCCTCAACCACTGAGCCACCTTGTCTGTTTAAAGCCATTTAAAGCTATTTCCTAGCTTTGGTAATGTATTAGTAATACAAGCAATCACAGAGTGCAGTTATATGTAAACAATGAATAACGGATTCACTTTACATCACCAACTGGCTCATATTACACATACAAATTATCTTTTGCCACCACCTGCTGGCTAACATATATAATTTCAAAAATACATCCAGTAACTCCTAACAGATACACTTTAAACTAACTGCGATATATATATATATTTTTTTTACTTCAACCCTGAATCCTAAATGACTCCTACCATGACAGCAATCGCATTCTCTTATCTACATTCTAGGTGAGGTGCTTGGCATATCAGACAAGCTTAAAGATGGCAAGGATTTTTATGTTACCAATCTGATAAATCAGGACACAAGAACAAGGGCTGGTTAAAATACCTGTGTTGTCATCATTCTGATGTTGTACTCCATAAGTTCCAGTCACCTCAAAACGTTTCCCGTCTTTACCATGTTGCTGATGTCATAGATAGTCTTTCATCATTACTCACTGATATGAAACAGCTTGCTGCACATTAGGTGGATTCAGACCTTGACTAAAAATACTACAGAAAGGGAAGCAATTTTAGCAAGAGTATTATAAAGTCTATTAATGAACACCTTACCCTTTAAGACTCCTTGGAGAGTTTAAAAATGGGATATCTACTTTAGACAGGCATTTCATTATAGAGGTTAAACAGGATAAAGTGATGTT
The DNA here is from genome assembly GCF_025860055.1 of Xyrauchen texanus. Lineage (NCBI taxonomy): Eukaryota > Metazoa > Chordata > Actinopteri > Cypriniformes > Catostomidae > Xyrauchen > Xyrauchen texanus. Next base: position 37,237,820 of record NC_068294.1, on the reverse strand, counting down.
CTAAGCAGCAAAGTTAACTATTTTCTTTTCTTTTTTTTTAATGTTTTTAGCTCAATACAAAATTCAACTCAAATAATGTCTAAAAAATACGAGTGTCCATTCAGTTATTCGTGAGAAATCATTTATTTCATTGCATACTGTCAATCTTTCATCACTTTGTAACAACATTAGAGGGCAAAAAACAAAATGACTTCTAAATTTTGTTTCTGCCCTCCAACAGTGAAACTTAAATTGAAAAATGTATATGCTGTTTGATATATCTCAGGGTTTATTTGTATTCTTAGAGGTTAAAATATTGGAATGTTTCTCTCATTGAAATTCAGCACTAAAAACAGTTTCTCAGCATTCAGTTCTGTTCTTAAATATACAGTGTTTGCTCACAGACAGCTCCCAAATGTAATGTGTTCTCTGAAAAATATGTGTATTCTGATTAACCAACTACCTTTACCCCATTGAAAAAAAAAAATCTTTGTAAACCAGCTTAAGCTAATTTTTACTCTTTCTACGTTTACTCTTCCTAGCTAGTCTCCCGGCCTGTCCAAGCTAGTATGTTTTCTGGTTTTAGAGAGGTATTGGCCACTTTTCAGCTGGTCAGGACTAAAAACCAGTGGAACACCAGCTTGGCATGGCTAGGAGACTAGCTATATCATCTTAGGCCAGATAAGATCAGCAAGTCAGTTTAGGCTGGTTTAAGCTGTATTAACAGGTTAAAACCAAACAAAAGATCTTTTAAAGGTTCAAAGGAGCATGGCGAGGCTTAATTTGTGAATGTGAAATAATGGGTAGGGTGGCACACATCCGACATATTCCATATATAGCGTTTGTATATTTAAACTGGGTAACTACATGTGTGTTACATATTAATAAAGCAACATTACATAACAATTATAGTATTTCACTGGATCAGGATTAGAAAAGGGGGAAAGGAAGCGCATTAAAAAATGTTCCAAGAAAAAGCAACACAATTTTTTTTTTTATTTTCAAACTTACTGTTAACATATTACTAGATCTGAACTCAGAGAACATATAAGACAAACCTGACCTTTCAGTCTTTTTTTGTTTGTTTTTGTTTTATTTTTTTGAAAGAGATTTTATGTGCATTTGTTAACTATAATGAAATAATGTGGTCTTTTCTTCTTGCAGCTAGACAGTGTTTTATAGGCTTTTTTCCCCACACCTGTAAGATCGTATCTCTATGAGTTTGTGTGCAATAAATTGACAAAGTCATTTCAGTGCATTTATTGAGTCCACCCCAAAAATGTACATCTTCCTAAATGCAAAATGATGTGCTTGTGAGTTTTAATAGTGCAACTAAACCTGACAATCACGCTTCTGTCTGGAGAGTTTTTGCATAGAGTTCATGAATGCATCTTGTCAGCCAAAGCAGCTTACATTTTACAATCCCCTGCTTTGCTTCCATAAACATCTATGATACGACTATTCATCTAGTCCCTCCTCCCCCAAAAACCCTAGAAATTGGGTTTAATTCATCTCATAGAAAGGGTACATTCCTGTTTTTAAAATGGCACTTTCAAATGGATTCTCTCTTTTAAGGCCTGAGTCTTTTATAGAGGGAAGACCTTTCTCTCAACAGTGTGGGAAACGGAGATGGAACATTGATTTCAGAACCCAATTACACACTGCATGGCACAGGTCCTTTGAATAAGATGCCACCTCAACTAAAATAAACTTGGCTTCCCCTTGGAATGCTTTTTGTATTGATGAAGAAACTGGCCCCTATAAAAAACCCTTGAAAAACCAGAGTCAAACTCTGACACATTAACAGCATCTCTCTCTCTCTCTCTCTCTCTCTCTCTCTCAATGCATGTAGGCAAAGAGTGACAAATAATTCCACTTATTTGAATATCTTATTTTTAAACTATGATGAGGTGTGTAGACAATATCTTAACATCCCAGTCAGAGGTTGATGGAAGTTTAATTTAAAAGGCATAGAGTTTAAAGGGCAACTCAATTTTCACAACATTTAATGTAGCACTCCAGCATAAATAACAAGTAAACAGTGTTCCTGAATTAGTTTTTTAGGCAACAATTCCAAATTCTCCCCAATCAAAAACTCTTAGCGTTTGCATGGGCATTGCAAAGTAAAAAATGGCCAATAGTCAGTCACACTATATATTCGTTTTTTGGTGGCTAGATAAAAGTGAGATAATGGCATTTTGGATTTACTTCAGAATTAGAATCAGCTTTATTGCAAAGGAAGACAGCAAGCAAGACATAGGTTATTAAAAAAAAGAAAAGAAATAATTGTACATATATGTACATACACTCACCTTCATACATACCCACATACACACAGTGCAAATCTATTACAATCTGTATATAAAGAACAAAAATACATTATATTATGTACAGAGCAATGTAAGTAATATCAGAAGTGGATATGTTGGATAATATAAATAGATTTAAACTGTGTGTTGCACATCATTATTGCTCAATGGGGCAATTGAATTGTTCATGAGATGGATAGCCTGAGGGAAAAAACTGTTCCTGTGTCTGACGGTTCTGGTGCTCAGAGCTCTGAAGCGCCGGCCAGAAGGCAACAGTTCAAAAAGGTAGTGGGCAGGGTGAGTTTTTCCAGCCTTTTTCTTCACTCTGGAAGTGTATAGTTCTTGAAGGGGGGGCAGGGGGCAACCAATAATCCGAACTGTCTTCTGATATCTGATTTCGTAGCTGCACCAAACCAGACAGTTACTGAAGTGCAGAGGACAGACTCAATGACTGCTGAGTAGAACTGGGTCAGCAGCTAAAATGTCCAGCAAAACTTCGGAATATTCAAAATCCGGGAAAAGATTATCTTGTATGTGCTGCTGAATGTTCAGCAGTTTGTCCCTGGTAAACCTGACTGGTTAAAGATTACTAAACGATTATTACACAGGACAAACAAACAAAAACAACAAAAGAATTGGAGAGCTCCACACCGAGGTGGCCATCTGCGGCACCATTGTATCAAAGAATCATGCAGTATAAGCATAATTAATTGATCTGTAGAAACCTTCTAGAGTTGAAATTATTCTAAATGGATTAAAATGAAACTTGTCATTATTTACTTGCCCCCATGTCATTCAACACCCATTTGCTTTACTAAACTTATTCACAGCCCTTGCGGTTTGAAAATCACACTTCTTCATAATCACAATTTCAATTTTATTTAGATTAATCGTTCAATTAAAAAATAAACCTACCCTGACAAATATTCAATTGGAGTAAAATGTTTGACAGCTAGCCCAGGCCTCCACATTGTTTTATTGCAATTTCAGATTATTTTTTATCTTGGCAAACAGTTCAAATAATTTATTTATTTATTTATTTTTTACTCACCAGAAATATAACTTCTCGTGTATAAATAAATCATCTATAATATCAATCTTAAAATAAGATATGTGTTTCCATTCTTTTAAGATCCTCCTTAATTGCCTAATTAAGAAAAGCACACAAGGTATAAGGACTTTTAAATATCATTAAAAACAGTGCCAGAACAATCTTCCAAACCTACAACATTACAAAGATTTATTGGCACAAAACTGCAAAGTTTTACAGCTTGCATTTTGAAAGCTTGAGTTTAAAGCATTACTTCATGGATTTTGGATGTGGTTCCTTGGTGTTAGATCAAATGGTATATGTTCATCACAGGCTTTCCTAGTTCTGAAATGAGTGGGCAGACAAGTCTGAGCATTAGGAACAGAGAGAAACCAAGATCTATAATCAGATCTGAAAAATTGCATCTTAAACAAGAACTTCAAAAGAACACAGATTCAACATCCACAAAAGAGGGCAAATCAAAAATAATCCACCTCTACTGTGCCAGCAGCTTTTAGATCATTGAACATGTTATATTAAATTTGGAGAGAATCTGTAGGCCCAAGATGATACATGTTCCAGTAATAATCCATTTGTGTTTCACTTAAGTGTTGTTGGATTTAATATTCAAACACAGATAAAAAACAAAATCAGTGGCACATGCAGCTGTATGGTCGTTTGCACTGTGCGTATCTTGAGCGCTCCGACTGACCTGAGAAATATTTACTCTCAGAATATTTCACCAATTATGAAATATGTCCCATATTTCTGTTGGCTGTTTAAAAGAACTAGCAATGGCAAATTTGCAGATTAATAATTCTTTTGAGTCGGTACTTTTCAATGAATTGTCCAAACAGGCTTGCAAAACGGTCTGATTCGATTTGTGATTCAGTACATTTCATTAAGAGCGCTCTCTCACTGAATCATTTGGAGCGGTTTCTCAAACAGTAAAACAATTTCGGGATATTTACGAATACAGTGCTGGATACAGTGTAATTTTACCTACAGTCAACTGAAACAAAAGGCTGTCTTTTTGAGAGGTAACTAAGAGATACTTCAGCTAGTGCTGTTTCATGTGAACAAGGGGCTGTTCAAAAAGAACATGTTTTTTTGGCATCCGTTTGCACTGTTTTTCAATAATTTTCCATGTAAAGTTCGCTAGATGGATGTCTTTTGACAATTGCGTCACATTTCACTGTGTTTTTAGCATCGCTCACGGGATTGCTGCATTTTTAGATGCTGTGTCAATTAAAAAGAACTTCTTCAACTGATAAAAACACGTCTCGAGATACCTGCGTTCTGCTCTATTCTACACATATTGGTGCATTTTGCTTTTTTAATTCGAAAATGTGTCTGTCTGAATGGTTACTGGAAGAATTGCTTTAGTCACCAGAATTTAACACTTTGGTGTTGTCTTTTTGCAACCAAAAATAATTCAAAAAAGGAATTTAAATCTCTCGGGGAAGGATGCCCGCAGACCCTCCTAGGTATAAGGTTTATTAGGCAGATTTCTGTGTGTACCCTTAGATGAAATTCTGCAGTAGTAATGGATTATATGTAATTGGGGTTACATAATCAGATTACAAAATCAAGTACTTTTAATTAGTTTAAATTGCATTTCAAAATACTCGAAATCAGATTACAGGTACTTGTTATGGATTACATGATTAAATATTAATCTGGCAAAGGTAGGTAATTGTTCATAATTTATTGATACCCGTTAGCTTTTTTTTTTTAAATGATTTACATGTTTCATTCTACAATGCACACACAATACCTTACACTAGCCACCAGCCATAATTACACTGAAGATGTATTAGTTTTAGTTTCATGAATTGCTTTTGTACTCTGCTTCAAAAATGTAAATTAATGTGGTTTTTGAAAAAATGTGTGACTTTGATTCACAAATATAATCTGTTATCACACAATAACTTTTTAAGTGCCTTTTTTTCCAAGTAAACCACACACAAAAAATCATATACAGTTTTATATTTGTATCCATTAATTATGATTAGGCAATAATGTCAAAATGGTACAAGTGTATACTACTTAAATGCATGAGACATCAAATAAACAAGAATTAGATTAGACGTAATCCAAAAGAAATCAGATTAGATTACCTTAAAATCAAATCCATGAGATTAGGTTACTAACTATATTTTTTTTACCATGTAATTTGTAATCGGTACCATTTTACAATTCAGACGTAATCTACACAGAACTGATAACATCTACCTAAATTAGTCTTTCAACAAAGCTGCTATGTTAGTGATGGTGTGTTGATTTTTTTGCATTCCCACAGACTGTCATGTTTTGGGCTTAATTGAGCAATTACTTGAGTTGATTTGACCCATTATGTCATTTGCTTTAGGGAATCTGTTGCACTGTGCATTTGTTGGACGAGCAAGAAATTGAGAAGACATTTATAAGGCCAGTGGTTCTTGACTGTTTTTGTTTCAGGGCCAAGATTTTAATTTGGACAACACAGTACCAAAATGTATTTATCTTAAAAAGTAATCCCAATTATTTTATTGTGTGTTTGGTTGGCTCTTTAATTTTATAGTTTCATTCTCTCTATACCCAATAATACACCTCGCAAAAGACATTCCAGTTGCACAAATAATAATGCACAGTGCATTCAGGAAGTATTCAGACCCCTTGATTTTTTTTTTTTTCTTCACATTTTGTTATGTTGAAGCCTTGTGCTTAAATTCTTTAAATTATTTTCTCGTCACAATCCTGTATCTAAGCTCTGCAGGCAGATCCTGTGACCTCATGGCTTGGTTTTTGCTCTGATATGCATTTCCAAGTGAAGTCAAGTCTAGTGGTTTTTATTGTCGTTCAACCATATACAGTTAGTACAGTACATAGTGAAACGAGACAACGTTCCTCCAGGACCATGGTGCTACATAAAACAACATAGTACAAACACAGAACCACATGAGACTACACAGACTATATAACATACTTATATAAAGTGCATGTGAAAATGTGTGCAAAAAGTATGGGACAGTACAATAAATTACTAACGATAAACAGAACAATAGGCACAGTGAGAGACAGTGCAGCGCCGACCAGTACACAGTAGTGCAAAAAGATGACAGTTTCTAAAAGTGCCAAATGTGAACATTACATATTATGAGATAGTGTTCTATGCACATAGCAGTTATTGAGGTAGCAGCCAGGTATAAAGTGACAATAATTAAAGTGCAACTCAGGACAAGTGTGTGTGTGTGTGTGTCAAACCAGTCTCTGAGTATGGGGGAAGCTGTTACACAGTCTGGCCGTTAGGGCCCTGATGCTTCTGTACCTCTTGCCAGATGGCAGGAGGGTGAAGAGTTTGTGTGGGGGGGGGGTGTGGGTTCATCCACAATGCTGGTTGCTTTGTGGATGCAGTGTTTTTTGTAAATGTCTTTGATGGAGGGAAGAGAGACCCCGATGATCTTCTCAGCTGTCCTCACTATTCTCTGCAGGGCTTTGCAGTCCGAAACGGTGCAAGTCCCAAACCAGGCAGTGATGCAGCTGCTCAGGATGCTCTCAATAGTCCCTCTATAGAATTTAGTGAGGATGGGGGGTGGGAGAAGTGCTTTCCTCAGGCTTCGAAGAAAGTAGAGACGCTGCTGGGCTTTCTTGGTGATAGAGCTGGTGTTGAGGGACCAGGTGAGGTTCTCCGCCAGGTGAACACCAAGGAATTTGGTGCTCTTGACGATCTCCACAGAGGAGCCGTCGATGTTCAGCGGAGAGTGGTCACTCTGTGATCTCCTAAAGTCAACATCCTCAAATCATGTCCAATCAATTGAATATGCCACAAGCAGACTCCAGTCAAAGTGTAGAAACATCTCAAAGATGATTTAGAGAAATGGGATGCACCTGAGTGTCTGAACACTTATGACAATATGAAATTTAATTTTTTTCTTTTTAATAAATTTGCAAAGTTATCAAAAAATATGTTGTCATTATGGGGTATGGAGTGTAAATTGATGTGATTTTTTTTTTCCCCAAAGCATTTTAGCATAAGGCTGACACAACAATATGTGAAAAAAATAAAGAGGTCTGAATACTTTTTGAATGCACTGTATTGTATGTGACCCACCAGTTAAGAAGGCACAGATAATTAAAAATATATAATAACGATAATAATGATAATATTATTTCTACAATATTTTTTTTTTTTTGTGTTCCTCCTCTAAGCAGCAACTATATAATACCTAAGATGTTTCATTTCCAATAGAATAGATTGGAACTTTTCCAAAATGTAAAAAAAAGAAAAAAACACAAAACCCTAAAAAAGCCTTTTGACTGCATAGCCACCAGCTCTGCACTGACTATGCTCTCTGCTACTGTAGTTATGTGATAAATGAGAAAGTCTTTGGCGTTTTTCATTAAATGGGTTTGACTAGCCCTGTCATTATCACTCAAGCATAGAGCGAGGAGCCTTCCCTCAGGGAAACGTACACTGCTTCAGTAACTCTTTAAAATTAGTAAGACAATCCACACTAGAATGCTGCTCAGTCCTGCCATCAGCGCTGACCATTACTGCTCCAGTCGAAAGCAGGTGTCCTGTCTAATAAAGGATTGAAAGTTTTGTCATATGGATACTTTATGTTTTATGTGAAAACATCTATAATAATCTGATGTTATATACTATTTTATGGATTTTATGCAGTTAAACAGGACATGTGAATCACAAAACCCAGGCCCTTTGAATGCTCGAATGGACACAGCCTAATAAAGTGTGCTTCAGTCTTATAATAATTCAAAATACAGTATGGCGCAGTGTCCAAAAGTCCTAAGTGATATCATAAGGCAAGTACAACAGTTGTTCAAACTCCTCAAGATTTTGACAGTTATTTCACAATTTAAATTAGGCAATTTCCTAGAAATTAATTTCCACTTAAATAGTGAGTTCAGTCAAGGCCATTTGCAGATTTTATGCTGCATTGCAATGTAAAAAAAGAATAAAAAGAAAAGTGCATTTGAAAAGATTTAACATAAACATGTTGTGTCACTGTGTTGTTTAGGCAAATAACTCAAAGCCTTGAATTCCAAAATATGCATATCATGTTGATGTTTTGTGACACATTGACCTATAGCACGACACATTGTCACAATGGGAAGATGGCATCACAGGAACTTACTGTTTACTGACACTGACTGGATAAAAAAGAAAGAAAAAGAAAGAAATACCAAATAAGGTAAAAAAATGTTTTTATTTTTTAAATTTATTTTTTGCAACATTGAAACAGTGAAACAATTGTAAAACACAAAACTATTCATGAAATACCAAAAATGTAAAAGGTAATATACAATATATCAAACCATTGTTATAATAAATGAGTCACATAGAATGCAACATATGAAAACATATTACATCTTGCCCCAACCTGACATTTATATAAATAAAATACCCTTGTCCTAAGAACAAAGTTCAATCTTTCAATTAAAATCTACCTTTATTATATAGTTGACCCTTGGCTTAATGTATGCCAGTGTGGTTTCATTGTCTTGCCCAAGAAATATTACAAAAATACTTTGAAGAGTACTGGAATTTTAGTTCAATCAAATAATTACCACCAAACAAATAAAGTTTAAGGTAATTAAGACTAATTAAGATTGAAACTTGTTTGAAACCAATCTACAAAACCACTTCTCCCACTCTCCTTAATAAATAACCTGCATTGATAAAACAAATATAAACAACATAAAGATAAACAAAAAATCAATTTCATATTTATAGATAATGCTTACGTAACATATACAGATTTTGTCCTATGTTACCTAATCATGGTGCACTGTTGAATCCAATTCAATTTGACTGCCTGCGATAATATCATTTCAGTTCTTTCCAGTTTTAATTCAAACTTGATCCCAATTTAATATAACAGATAATGAAGAAAGTAATTCAATATGTCCCCTGTGCTTAGCAGTTGGTAAAGTAATTAACCCCTGGCAACCTAACAAGAAATTCTCAGCTCAAGGGCACAGATCGTTTAACCACGATAAATGAATTATACCCATTGCAAATCAGTGTTGATTACAAGAGATATGTTATAGGCTACATCCTTTTTTAAGAGAAGAATGACAAAGGTAACCCTGTAAGCCTAGAATGAGGGCATAAACACATATCCTAAAGCCAGTTATTCCATCAGTCCCTTCCAAGAAGAAGAATACAGATCTGAAGCATTAGAGAGAAAAACGAGGTCAGCATTTGAAACATTTAAACAGCACATGGATGGAAAGAAATGAGGAGAGATATAGTTCAAAGTGCTTATTTTAGCCAGAGAGGAAGCTTAGGGAATGTGAGTAAATGGAAGGAACACAACAGCGTCAAGCATTAGGGGCATGATTTGGAGGAACTGGGTATGTGTGTGTGCATGTGTTTTTGTGTGGCACCAAATGCCTGTAGAGTGCAAGCATTTGGGAACTTGACTATCCACTTGCAATGTGAACACTGCAATCAAGCAACACAGAACAAGGCTTGGGGTCACCATTTCTAATCATTCAGGTTGCACAGTTACACCATTTTCATACTCTTGCCTGCAAACTCATCAAATTCACTTTGTTAATTCTTGCAGAAGTACAAAGACCTTTGTAACTTTGGACTGCCATCAGCTTGTAATGTGTGTTTGGCTGAATTTGGAATGGGATACTACCCATACTACTCTTACTACTTCTGCTATATGTGTCAATGGCAGAAATAGTATTAGTAGTATGGTAGTACACCATTCCGAACTCAGCCTTTGATATCTGTGCCTTGTCCATACCACGGCCAGCTTCATGTTATGTCGCCCCCTTGTGGTCTCCAGAAACTATTTTTGTCAGACTACATGGAATGGAATGCAACTGGCAGTAAATTGAAAGCACAAAAATCAGGATTCTAATTTAAATGTCAGGTAATGTTAAAGGGGTCATGACATAATTTTTTTTATATTTGTAAATTAATTATCTTCCTTGAGGTCCACTTATAATGTTGGTAAAGTTGTTTTGCACCAAAACAGTCATAATTTAGTCATATACAATCATTTTCCACCTTGTCTCTGGCCCTCTATCTGAAATGTTCGGTTTTAAACTGTCTGGCTCTTTAAGACTTCAATATAAATGCCTACTGTTGTGATAGGCTAACATCGTGCAAACCTTCCACTATGGGCATGTGAGAAACTCAATCCGAAGAACTCCAAACAACATTCTAAAATTACATTTCTGGGTTAATACATAACATACACCCAACAGATTTCATCTGAATGTATCAAACTGTTCACTCAAGCAAAGCATAAACTACCTAACAGTCATGACATTTGAAACATTCATGAATGGAATTGGTTACTTGTGGTTTTGTAGTCCAATAGTCCAATTAGCTATCCCATCTTTCAATAACAGTTTATTTGCAAATCTTGAATCATATTGTAAATGGTTCAAAAGCAATCCACGCTGATATGAGCCAAAAACACACATTATCCACGCAAAATATTCAGAATAATACATAATACAAACAAAATACAATCCATGTTGATGATAGGGGCTTCAACCATCTTTAACAGGCCAAAGCAGAGACGCTGGTCTTCAAAGGTGTGACATCTCGCATTTTCCCTGTTTATCTACACACAGGACTGCATGTGTATCACCCAGTCAGTGGCAGCAGCAGAATGAAATGCATTTTGAATAGTTGTGCTAGCACTGCTCTAAAACAGAAACGCATCAATACGATCAAGGACATCAACCAAGTGGATGTTTACTAAAGACCAACATTTAAAAATAGCACAGATGGGTGCAAAAACAGTCCAGGATGCCTTTAAAACAGCACAACAGCAAGGCAGCTAGCAGCAAGATGAAACAGAATGGGGGTTTCCTTTCAGAGTTCTAACTTGACATTGCTTCTATTAAAAGCGGTGCGAGAAGGATGCTAATGGTCAAAGAATTTATTATAAAGAAAAAAATATTTAAATCCAGATAGGCACATGAAGTTATCCTGAGTACACCACTTTGGTGTAGATGAATCTCCCATTACAGGCCCATCTCTCCTCTTTACCTATGTGACTGGCTGAGTGCGAATGGGCAGGGCCAAAGGTGCAATGCCGTTTTTGTAGCTTGACTAAAATAAATGCTCTTTTTCTATTAAGGAGGACATTTTCAGTTCTGAAACTTACAGTATGTTTTTGAAGTACAATGACTTATTTTATGCCAAGAGATCAAGGAAAATGCATTTCTTGTGACATAACCCCATTAATATATTGATGTCTCAAAAATGCATTTATAAAATAATGTGCCGATCAATAATCAATATATATATATATATATATAAGAGAGAGATATTATATGATATCTGTAATAATCAATAGTCCTTCTCTCAGTGCATTTTAACACACACAAATGACTAGAGCTAAAATCACCAATTGCTATACAGCTTTCAGGAAAAGGTGTGCACAGGTTCGTATCAGTCTGACAAGAAACCATGCAGCTGCAACGACAGCTTCTGTTGAGAACTGATCTTTGGATTTGCAAAAATGTGCATGGTTTACGACATATGATCTTATGTCCAACCTAGTCTCATGACAAGTCAAAATACAAGTACAAGATGACCAAATTGGAGGAAATCTTAGGACATTTACTCACATAGAAAATTAAACAAATCAAAGACCAATTTTATAAAGATTTTTCCTAAGTTTAACCCAAAGCGTAGTGCAGGTTTTTGAAAAAATATGTTATTTGTATTATATAAATAAGTCTGGAATGAGCAACCAAATGTGTTCTCTGATTTTTCTTTAAAGATCTTGTACAAATTCTTACAAATTGTCATGAGACTATGTTGGTTATGTCTGTGAATCAAGGGTGCAGCAACCATTATAACACAGATATGTTCATTTAAAAGTTAAATAAAAAAAAATAACCATTATATGGACTGAACGGACACTTAAGCGGTAACCTACTATGGCTAGCACCCGCTTACTGTACCTGCCTTTCAACAAAACAATTTAGACAACTTGGTGAATGCTACATCACCTTGTTAATATTCATGACCAAGCAAATAAGGTTTATAAAGCTTCCTGCACATTTTTCAGATTGGTTCTACATCCCCTGCTGTGAAATAACCTGTGCCAATAACGTTTTTATGGAAGTCTACACGCATTTCCAAATTTCTCTCATCTTGTCTTTGCAAGCATTCATGGAGACAATTGAAGAATGATTTGAATGCCCTATTATTGTAGAATAATTCAATTCAGATTTACCCAGACCCAAATTGCACTTGCACAAAACTGTCATTAGTCATTTTACATGTCGGTCATACTGTCTCTTCGTGTCTAAGTGGGCAGTTCTTGGCCAAAATAAGCAGTAAAGAGGATCAGACTATATGCCGATAGACAAAAGTCAGGCTCTGCAAGACTGGACTATTTCAGATGGCCGAATCAGTAGCTCCTATGTGAACCCTGCTGCTTAAAAAAGAAGCATATGGTCTTGGCAACCTATTGGGCTGGCGTGTAACTACCCTTGTAAAGAAGTCTGATCCGTGAGACACCTTTTTACGGGTGACATTTCATCACCCTCCAGGCTGAAGTGAGGGTAACTGGTCAAGAGCACAGGTCAATCTATTGCCATTCTCCTGGCTAAACAAATGCCCCTGTCACATGCTCGCCTCAGAGGCAGGAAATAAGAGAGCGTGATGGAGGAGACTGTAGTGGGTTTAGATCTCTCACTACACAATACCAGATGGCACAACATTACAACTGAGCCCTTAATAAAAATAACTCCCTGAATGGGCTTGTAATCTACACTGGAAAAACTTAACAAGGAAACTAAAACTTAGTTTTGCTTGTTTACTGTCACAGTTTGTTGTTTTAATAAAGAGAACTTGTAATGTCAATAATGAAAAGGACTGCTGCACTTGATATTTCGTGAGAAGATAAATTAAGCAGGACAGAATGTAAGACCAGTGACAGACAGTTACATATGTAATAGTGATGCTGATGAATCACATCTCTCAATGCCCAATATCAATAAAATACTGCTTTATTGACATTTATGCATTTGGCAGACGCTTTTATCCAAAGCGACTTATAGTACATTTATTACAGGGACAAATCCCCCGGAGCAACCTGGATTGGGCCCTTGCCTTGCTCAAGGGCCCAACAGTGGCATCTTGGTGGTGCTGGGGCTTGAACCCCCAACCTTCTGGTCAGTAACCCTGAGCCTCAACCTCTTAGCCACCACTGCCCCTATTGATAAAAAAAAAAAAATTTCACCACTGAAATACGACCAAGGATATACAACAAAGTGTAGGTGGAGTGGTGGTGGCGTAGTGGCTAAAGCACAGGGCTGTTAATCAGAAGGTCACAGGTTCTAACCCCACGCCCACCACCATTGTGTCTTTGAGCAAGGCACTTAAATCCAGGTTGCTCTGGGGGATTGTCCTGGTAATAAGTGCACTGTAAGTCGCTTTGGATAAAAGCGTCTGCCAAATGCATAAATGTAAATGTAAAATAACAGACAATTGGAGTTACTGAGTTAATTAACCTAGAAAGGTGATGGGGGTACATGCAAGTTTCTGGGTATGAAAGTTTCCCATGTAATTCATGATTTTAAACAAGAGCAAGATTTTATTATATTTATACTACTAGATGTCACACAAATACATTAAAATGGCTTCAATTTAACATTAGATACAAATTAATGTTAAGTGTATAGAGTCATATATTCATTCTTGACTTCTTGTTCTACTAAACTCCCATTTGACTGTTAAATGTGTGCAAAGAGAAAGCAGCTATGAAATGCACTACTTACTTGTTGTGCATTTCATTTTCATGTCTGCTGCTGTATGCACCCTCGACAAGGCACAAATCTGATTCTCGCCTCAGTCATCGATTTAGTACTGCCCTATTCATCTTAAAATTAATTTCCTCTCTTTTCCTTTTGACCTCTTAAAACTGCTTGGATTCGCATCAGTGCAGGATTTAGACAGAACAAACACTGACATGCTTTGCGGCTTCACTGGCACACACATAACTCTTTAGCTGCATGGTTTAGATGATTGCTGACACCGGGAGTGTACTTGTGTACATGTACTGCTGACAGTGCTCCAAAACAGTACTCTGTATGAAAATGAACATTAAAGCCCAGTGTTAATTTGGAAAAAAGAAAAAAAATTGACAGATGTGTTGACTTGTTATTAAATCAGCTGTTCAAATTCTATTTAGGGTTGGGTACAAAGAGATAACATAATTTCTTTGTTCTCAGACTGTAATTCATTTATATAAATAATAATATTCTCTTTCATAAAGGGAAGAATATGCATTTTTTTAATAATTCACTTTATCAAAGTAAAATCAGAAAGAACAACCATTTAAACACTGATATAGGCATACTAATATTTTTTGCAATGGCACATTATGCCAAATACATTTAAGGTAAATTAATTTTATGGAAGTAAAAAAAAAGTGAATAACATGATATAAGTAATTAAATGTGTGTAATATTTTTCACTAATTATTTGTAGAATTTTGTGTTTGAGATATCTATAAACTGAAAACAAACCAAAAAACTCCCAAATGAACTAAATAATATAATAATGATCAGAGATGATGATGATGATGATGAGGATGATGTTTTTATAATTGTGAACTTCAGAAACCAGTATATGGTCAGAATGTTCCGATTACAGTCTCACTTCAAAAGATTCCATACAGTAACAGCTAATTATAAATAATTAAACAGCCTTAGAAAGGACTGCCTTTTGAGTCATTAGTGGTTTTCCAGCAGAATGTGGGTCACATTCATTTGAATGCACTTATTGGCTCAGTTTGGCTGCTGAACACTCATTAGTAGGAATAGTTGGGCGGAACCATAGTTCAGGCACAGGAGAAGATCTCCAGACAAGCATCTATGGAGCAGACTGTTCTTAAAGCTAACGTTTACATTATAACCTGCTGGGTATTTAAAAGATTTTCATTTGTTAGGTGTTGACCGTATACTTTGGATTTCGTCATAGGTTGCGTAACATACACTGAATAAATGAATACATTTAAAAAATTTGAAACGGCAGGGGATTTGAAATATTTGCATTCAGAGTGTGGTGCATCATAAGGTCTTTTGGCTTTTATCCATCCATGTTAATTACTGAGGATCTAATCACAAAGGATCTGGAAAAACCTTACACCAATCAATAAAGGAGTTTAGTGAAGTCGTATAGAGGACAAGCTGATAGTTTTACTAATGAGCTCATGCCATCAGTTTGAAATGAACAAAAATAAATGTTTGACTTTTTTTTTTAAAGTCATCCTTAAAATTAAATTCCTTGCCTAAATTTTATTCAAATAAGTCTCTCATACTTAACATTCTGTCAGTAAAGGGATTGTTCGAGGAGGTTTTTCAATTAAAATTATTTTCATTAATCAACAAGACTTGCTTGGATAAGTGGATAATTTGTAATGAGTTTGGAAAACAAATCATTTTTGGGATAGGAATTGAGCTCATAAATCTGATCTGAGATCCTATCCGCAGTTCAACACCTGTGAAAAACCTGTGTATTTAACTCCTGTAAACATTTGTTGTGACTTAACTAACTATTAAATTCAGTAAATACATTTTATATGTGATGATAAGCAATGATCTTGGCCTGGTGGATGATTAAACTTGAAATAATCGACCAGAACATCAGAGAAACTTGTGAGTGGACTCTTTTGACTTGTGCCAGTAAAGCACCAGAAGATCCTAGCAAAACCCTAGGAACTACCCAGAACACCCTAACCATATATTGTAGCAACATGCAAAAAATCAATTAGAACTCTTTAGCAATACATAGCAATGCCCTGGCAACCACTCCACAATGCCCTAGCATTGCATTCTTACAGTTTATGTCAAAATTGATGTTCCAAAGATGTTAATATTTCTAGTGAATAGTGACTCATACACCGTTCAGACGCAACATTAAAACCGCCTGCTTAATATTGTGTTGGAGGCAAAGTCAACACCTTGAACCTATGTTCCTCAAACCATTCCTTAACTATCCACATGAATGCCAGGACCCAATGTTTCCCAGCAGAACATTGCCCAGATCATCACACTGCCTCCACCGGCCTGCCTTCTTCCCATTGTGCATCCTGCTGCCATCTCTTCCCCAGGTAAACGACACACACACACCTGGCCGTTCACATGATCTAAAAGAAAATGTGATTCATCAAACCAGGCCACCTTATTCCATTGCTCCATAGTCCAGATATGTCTCGCACCTGCCCATTGTAGGTGCTTTTGGAGGTGGACAGGGGTTAGCATGGGCACTCTGACCGGTCTGCTGCTGTGCAGCCCCATATGGACAAGTTACATGGCCAGCATTACGTTTTTTCAGCAATTTGTTCTACAGTAGCTCTTCTGTGTTACTGGACCAGACGGGCTAGTATTTGCTCCACATGTGCATCTATGAGCCATGGGTGCCCATGACAGTGTCACCAGTACACTGGTTGTCCTTCTTTGGACCACTTTTGGTTGGTACTAACCCACTGCATACTGGGAACACATACCTGCTCTGACGCAGCCCAGTATTTCCCAACTTTCAACTTTCCAAAAATTCTACGGCACACCACATAGGAAAACCATTGTCAATATTTTTCCTTTTCAAGAACTTGTCCATGTATTCTGTCCTTCTTAGTAGTGTGTTTACTTGTAATGTTTGAAATTTGTCTATGGAAAGAAACAACAACAAGTTACATACGCTACGCTGTGTGAGGTCACAGGTGGCAAGCATGCTCAAATTCTAATTTGTAGATTTGTTCTTGCAATCCCACCAAAAATTACAGGTATGCAAACTCATGAGGGGCGAAAAAGGTAAGACATTCACTGGTACACAATAATTTTTTTCTGGGGATTTTTTTTTGAAGAATAAGATAAAAGCACCAATTCCAGCTATTTTAGTGATTCAAGTTTATTCAAGTTTTTTGGTGAGGCTTGCTTCTGTTTCATAAATTTGTTCAATTTTATTAACTGATTAGTTCAGTGACCTCTTCTGGAAATGTCACTAGGTGGCAACAAATGAGCATCTTATATGCTATGAGTGAGTCAGTGAATCATTTTGAGTCGTTCATGACCGAAATCTACCAAGAGACTTTATAGTGCATTAAAAGAACAAAACAGATCTATAGTCTTCCTTCAGTCTGAGCATTATTTTTCATCCAAAAATACAACAATAATAGTCTAATAATAGTGAGTTTCAATAACGTTCTTACTTCTCATTTATTAAAACTTGCATGGCTACAAATCTACTGACTTCAGTATAAGAATTATAAACACAAAGCAGTTCTACGGTCTCATTTTCATACAGTAGCCTATTTAAACTGCTGAGCATGCTTTTATCAGAAAAGACCACAATAATAGACAAATAATAATAACTTTGAGTATCAATAATGTTCTTTCGTCATTGTAAAGCGCATTTCACATGAGTTAAGTTGAGGCGTCAACGCTCCATTCAACGCCAGCGTCAAGCGCTGCATTGCCCTCCACATGACAAGAGTTCACAGAGGGGCGATTTTACTAATTTGCCAGGTAAAAAAGCAGGAGGTGTGCACAACATACATTGAAAACATGTATTTGGAAGAGAGAGAAAAAGCTTGTAGTTGCTTTGATAGCAGAAAGTAATTAAAGAACTTGTTTATATTTTGGTCTAAGCATTTTCTTGGTGAATTTATATTAGTTCAATAGCTGGGGTCTCTGATATTCGTAAAAGATTGGTAATATTTTAATAAAAATAAATTATGAGACATTCAATGTCTCTTCACAAAATTTGACAGTTTTTAAATATTTCTTGTTGCTTAATACTCTCAAAGACATTATTGGTGAAGCAAAAACATATGTGTGAAAAACACTTTGGTGTAAAGTGGCATCACTTCATAGACTTTAATGTAATCTGCTGCGCTTACGCGAGTCATGTGAAAGACGTATAAATATCACTCACTGTTGCACATGAATCGTTGCTCTTCACAGACACAAAAGTAACCGATTATGCAAAACGGCAAATTTCTCCGAAAGGTGAGGAGTCTGGATCCCTGAAATTATAAAAAAATGTTTCTCCATGTATTTATTTATTTTGTTGAATATGATAATTTTCCATGGCACACCTGACAGTCTATCACGGCACACTCACAGTGGTTGGGAAACACTGGTCTAGCCATTAAAATTTGTCTCTTGTCAAAGTCACTCAGATCCTTACACTTGCCCATTTTTCCTCTCTTCCAACACATGAAATTCAAGAACTAACTGTTCACTTGCGACTAATATATCACACCCATTGACGGGTGCCATTGTAACAAGATAATAAATGTTATTCACTTCACCTGTCATTGGTTTTAATATTGTGGCTTATCAGTGTATTTTGGTTTATGTATCACCTGAAGTGATAATATGGAGATGTATGGATTACTTTCATGGTGCCATTATGTCCTTTTTCGAACTTTTGGACCCCAGTGACACCTGTCATATTGCTACTGAAGACATGAATTTAACCACTGGAGTCATATAAATTACTTTTATGCTGCCTTTATATTTTTTTTTTATGGTACCCATTCACTTGCATTGTGAGGACCTACAGAGCTGAAATATTCTTCTAAAAAAATATTGTTTTGTGTTCAGCGAAATAAAGAAAGCCAAACACATCATGGGTGGAATGAGGGTGAGTCAAGTCAAGTCAAGTCATTTTTATTTGTAGAGCGACTTTCACAACACACATTGTTTCAAAGTGGCTTTACAGAAGATCATGCATTAACAGAAATGAAACTGCAATATCTATAGTCATCATTGTGTAGTTTGATCAAATACGATTGTGAATTGTGTTTAAAAATAAGTAATTAAATAATAATTGTATTTATAAACCCATTGAGAAAGCCGAAGGCGACTGTGGCAAGGAACACAAAACTCCATAATGTGTTGGTTAATGGAGTAAAAATAACCTTGGGAGAAACCATAATCACTGTAGGGGCCAGTTTCCCTCTGGCTAACATCATGAATATAATGCCAATATTACTTATGTATAGTCCAAGTCATGGTTTAAAATTATTATATATAAAATATATAATTATATATAAGATTTTATATGAACTATAAGATTTAATTACTTATGTCAATCCTGGATTTACTGCAGAAGTTCAAATAGATGCAATTGTCCTTGGTGAGTAAATTATGAGAGAATTTTTATTTTTGGGTGATTTATTCCTTGCACAGCGCTGCATGAAGTCTTTCTGTCCGCGCGGACTGTGCGCTGACAAACGCGCATGCGCAAGTTTGACTATTGAGATGGAAGAGTCCACTAGGTGGCAATACGCACAGTTAGGCTGTACTGTCAAACAGTAGTAGAATAACATATACTTCTCCATCATTTTTTTGTTGTTGTTCTTGCTTCTTCTAATGGTGGATCCTCAGTTTTTCTTCTTCTTTATCATTCAGAGCAGATATCATGTAAATGACACAACTCGGTGCTGGCCTCTAACATCTGGTAGTGTATAACAAAGCAATTGTAATGCACATGTGTTGAACTTGTCCATTCGCTCTCATCTGCGTGACAACCGTGCGCAAGACGGAACAGAACGTGCAAAGTGAAATATAACTGGGCCTTTAGTTCTATCGGGAAGACACGCAGGCTTGAGTGAGGTTTGAGATGCCATTTACTTGATAGATGTAAAACGGGAGGTGATGTCTCTCTCTTTGGCATAGGCCCCGTCCGGCAGTCCGAGGTAGTTGTACCCGGAACCGTCATGTCCTGCCGGAGATAGGAGGCAGGGGCGAGGAGCCTCCCCCCTGCGGGACAGGGCTCAACTGGTGGTGGTGGGGAGGTGGAGGTTGCAGTGTTAGCACACCGAAACAGCAATGTGATAGATTGTGAGCGGACTTATAAAGCATTGGCTTATGTGCGATTGGCTAGGAGTTACCCAGCTAATGATGTGATGATGTGCACCTGCTGGTCTTCCCGCTAGAACTACGCTCCACTTCCATTTACCAGAATACGGCTGTTGAGTTTGTTACCTTCTTTTCATATGATTCCTTCTTCGTTGTGTCCCCTTATTTTGTTTATAATTAATGTTCTTCATTTGGATTCTCACTCTCTCGCCTCTTCCCTTCACAACCCTGACACACTTACAGCTTCATTGATTATAATAGAAGCAATTCAATATTCCCGACCTTGCCGCTAAGGAAATAATTGTGAGCATCAAAACTACGATAACCTTTCCTCGCCTCTCTCGTGTAGACGTGTTCAGTATCAACAACACTGGATAAGTCACTTCAGGTAAACATTTGATGTTTTTTGAGAAAATGTGTTAATGAAAGGATCAGGTGAAACCTCATCATTTATTTTCACAATTATTTTTATTTGTTTTATTGTTTAGTATTTTAGCTAGTCTCTAAAAGTAAATGCTAGTTATTTTATTTTGACAGTTATGAGTTATAAAAATGCTGCCGGAAATGCTTCAGGGCCAGACATGCGGAGTAGCATTTTAATTCCTTTGTTATTGTTTATGTTCTTAACGTGATCTATAAGTACAATTCATTCATAGTGAACGAATTCTCTCTTGAGTGAAAGCAGGCAGATGCTGTATGCTGAAATGGGTTGTTTTAACTTGATAAATAGCTTCATACAAACTTAATTATTTTCCAATTAGTTCTATTCACACCCATTTGCCTTCAGTGCAAAGTAGTTCTCCAACATGCACAAAATGTTATTGTCAGTGTTTGACCTTCTGCTTTTTGCCAAGTTTTTTGATGCTAGGTCTAAAAAATGATCAGAAATAACAGCTTTACTAAAACAGCTTTGCAGCCTTGACAAACCAGCATACTGCAATGCACCCAGACCGAGGACACCAGCTTTTCAGCCAGTCTAAGTTAATAAAACTGCAAGCATAATACATTTTATAAGCGTGAATATTCAGTGAATATTTCTGTTAGTTCAAATAATATGCAACACAGCTGGACACAGCCTTACACAAATATGTGCATGAGTCAGCACAGTGTACAAACATCAATGTTGACAAATTTTAGCAAGAGACATTCATCAAATTAGTTTGTTCTTCCAAACAAATTAGGAATGCTTTAATTATTTTAGTAAATCAATCATAACTCAACGCCAGCTACAGCAAGAGGAGAATAAGTTATTTATTGCTTGCAAATTCCAAATATGTGGATATAATTACTACACTGCAAAAAACATTGTGTTCGATTTTTTTTCTGAAAATAAGACTTAATACATTATGTCATTTTGTTTCTCAAATAAATGTATCTTGTTTAAAGGATGTTTAGATATTTTTGCTAGACAGTGAAACAGAAATACATATTACAATTATTCTTTTTTTTAATTTAGGGCTCTCAATCAATTACAATTTTAATTTAATTAAATGTGTGAAATGTTTATTAATCAAATTAATGTCATATATTATTATTTGCTGAGCTAAGATCATATTGAAGATGATCCAAAGACATAATATTGTGGTGTAGTCCAATACATTTTACAGTCGACATCAATCTTTCTGAGGTAGACTTAGAAACAGAACATTTGACGCTGGCCTTGCAAAAACTCATGCGGGTTTGCAGATGTGGCAACTACTCAAACTTCTGAAGACAGCAGCTTACAGATGTGAGTTGACTGCTTTCTTGCTTTCCATCTACATCATTTTGTAAGTGTTGGTGCATGTACTGTCCTTATGCGTCAGATGGATTTAAGATTTGGCCTCTGCATCATGTCTCACTGTTTGAGGGTCAGATTAATTGAAATGAAGCCTTTGATGTATGTCATATTT
Organism: Xyrauchen texanus; assembly: GCF_025860055.1. Lineage (NCBI taxonomy): Eukaryota > Metazoa > Chordata > Actinopteri > Cypriniformes > Catostomidae > Xyrauchen > Xyrauchen texanus. The sequence continues at coordinate 37,215,744 of NC_068294.1, read as the reverse complement.
GATCTATTACGATCTAAAGTGAGGTGTGATTTCAAATGCTTAATTAAATTCAGTTCACTAAAATTAACCTAACATAACGTTTTATGCATTCTCACCAGTCATCCCAGATTTGAGCTACTTAGCCAAATGCCAGTGTTAAAATAACATTATTTGCTCTGCCAGGCAATAAAATAAAAATATAAATATGATATGCTAAACGAGCATTTTATCAGCAGTATGATACAAAGCCAATAAAGTCACAAAGACTATTGAGGGCAAGGGACTCAATATGGAGGTTCGGTTATATTGGCATTACCGATAATATATGCCTCCATGCCTTCATAAATATTAAAATGCTTGCCCTTTTCAGCGGTAACTTCCCTTGGCAGAAGAAGGGGGTGAAATGATAAGGGAGTGTAGAACAAATATGAGTGACTTTTATTGGTGAACACAAAGCGTGCACACACACTTCAACCATTACCCATGATTTAACTTAATTTATTAAAGGGGATAGCAAAGTGATTAATAGACTGCATTCCACCTTAGTTGTAAATGTGAATGGCTCTGTGAATGGCTGGATTGGGGTCCTGGAACCTGTGCAATTAGTTTGCAAGTTATCATTCAATGGATGCACATGGGGTTCTCTTCCATGTTTTGAGTTCTCTGATTTAAATAACATTTAAAATAATAGTTTTCCCAAGTTTTAATTATGTCATTACCCTCACATGTCATTAGAGCTGTATGCCAAAATGACATAACTTGATGAATCTTCATGCAACTCTTGTCCATAACTATAGTGGCCACGTCTGTCAAGCTCCAAAAAGAACAAAAAACACTGTAGTCGATATAGATTGTACGCTACATTCCATATCTTCAGAAGCAATTCAATAGCTTTGTATGAGAAACAGACCAAAGCTTAAGGCATTATTCACTGATAATTAGGGCTGGCTAAAAATAAGAAGAGACTATTGGCAATAGGAGTAAATAGAACCTGCTACAGAGTGTGGCTAGCGCAAATAGCCCCTGCTGTAAAATATTGATTTTCTGATTAATTGCAATCTTCATTTAAATGATCTTGACACAGATACTAATCCCAAAATCTATTTTCTATTTACTCTACTATGCACAACCTTCTACAAAGCAAGTAAATCACTTTCATGTTTTTCAGTGATTGAGTAGTGTAAGGGAGAAAAAGCACAAAGATAATTTCAGAGTAAAAGTTTGTTTTGACTTGTTTCATGTAATGTGTGTGCATAGAACCTCACAATTAATTTGTCATTAAATAATATCTCTTTTAATACTTTTTCAGTTCTATGCAGTCAGTTTTTTAATCAAAAACACCAAAAATAACACCACTAATCAAACATAGCATGGATGCTGTAAATAAGTCGGTTTACTCCACTCGTACAGTTAAGAAGCCGTTCGCGCCACCAAAACCCTTTTCTGAGAGCATCTCTGAACTGCTGCTATCCTTAAAGAGACAGTACCATTTTAGCATGTGTTCTGCATATCAATGTAAATACTTGTGTGAAGTACAAATTATAGATATAAACAAACATGTAACAATTTAAATGGTATGCAGCTGTCAATAAATTTCAATACATCACATTTATTGATGGAATACATGGAATTTGTATATTTTTAAAAAGCTACAATGTGACAAATGAAAAAAGAACTAACGATAAAACTAAATGTATAAAATGTATATTTTAGTAATGTACCAATGAAGAAGTTCACTTATTTATTAAGTTAATTATTCTGGTATAATTAACAGCATTAGCCGAGAGAGAATTTCTTACACAATTAAAGGGGTCATGTCATGAGGAATAACATTTGCCTTGATATTTTAACATGTAAAAGGTAATTCTACTATAAAATAAATAAATAAAAAACAAAAAATCCTGTAAATTCCAGAACTCAAAACTTAACCTCCAATGCAATAAAATAATTGATTGAAAACCAAGCTACCAAAATGCCCCATTCTCTACTTCGGCTACAACCCTACATCACTTGGGGTACTCATTAATTCAAGACGGCCTCTACAGCAACAACATCAACGGCTATTTTAAAATCATCGTACCTATGGCCCCGCCCACTGGTGCTCACTTGGCTTGTAAACAGAGACAGAGAGAAGAACAAAATCTACTCCTGAACACTAAAGGGGACCCATCTGGAATATTTTGAATTATTTTTGTATACCTACGTACATGTACTACACAGACATCTTTGACTGTTGTCATATCTCTGGCATGTGTTTAAAAGACATTGTGTCAAGTTTCAACTCTGAAGTAAATGTGCGTTTCACCAGCTGCTGTGGCTCCTGTTGTTTTTGCTTAAACTGCTCAACAAACTGTTCTTTCACCTATCAATGCTATTTTTAATTGTTGGTGTTTTTAAACATGCACTAGATGGATGACTTTGACAGTTTGATTTTTTTTGGCGATGTGCACCTCAGTGCAGGATGATAAACTGGATATATGCATCGTAAAGCATAAAATGATTTTGCAAAGGAATTGTTACTTAAGGATATGGAATAGTTAAAAACACAATTGGACTTAATCAAAAACTTAACTAAACAATTCCATTCATTAATATTTCACATGTCATAATTGTTTATTATGCTGACAGGCTGTCTACACTGTGTGCGTCGACACAAACGTTCTGAAACATTTCTGTGTTGTTGGCAGTAGTAGCGCCAGCGCAAAATGGAACGGGACACTTTTTTGTTTACTGTTGGAGGAATGCGCCACAACGGATGCTTCCATGGTCGACAGAATTATTGATTATAGCGTAACGTTGATTCTGCCTGCAGCCAAAGATATGTGTTCCTTGATGGTAGGAGAGGCAGCGGCTTCTAGGCATAATTCTATTACACTCCCTGACATCACTGTGGGTCAGCGCATCTCTTACATGGCACAGGATGTGAAGGAGCAAGTTTGCATGCCAGATCGACAAATCCAGTGATGTGTCCAGCTGAACTAGCTATTAACATATGTGAGGTACGTGAAAAACATAGACATTCAAGAAGAGTTTCTATTCAGTAGTCCTTTGCCCACACACACAAACACACACTCCTCTCTGTACAGAATTTCTGGTGCCGTCGTGTATGATGTGTCACAAGGGAGGCCCACTGTCTTTGACTTTGAAAACCCCTGATATAGACCACTATTATGGTTATTTGATATTCTTTTTGGAGCTTGACAGCAGCTGGTCACCATTAACTGTTGTTTTATACAAAAGAGCTGTTTGAAGATCATTCTAAAATGTTCTTGTTGTGTTTCACAGAAATCAGAAGAGCATACAGGTTTGAAACGACATGAAGTGATAGAAGTGAAATAATGACAGATTTTTAATTTCTTTTTGTGACTTTATTTGATTTCCCCTGACTCTGATGGCGTCAGGCTCCACAAAATCCTTAGTCGAACACTATTCGATTGCAGGCAGCTAAACTTTTTGTTGAAAAAAAAAAACACTCATGAAACAAACTGTAGATTCGTTTTCTCTTGTGTTTGGGTCTTTGTGCTCTTACATCTATGAATGTCCATACTGACAGCTGAAGGCAAGAAAAAACAAAACAAACAACAGTGTGTGCACTTATATGCCTCTTAGTCACACAAACAACTCTGCGTTCCCGCTATCTCATGTCTCTCTCATGGGAATCTTATCCATCTTCTCAAATCAAAACAAAGGGTATTAATCAAAGATCTGCCTCCTGGCTGCCACATCAAAACATCAAAAGTGATACTAAAAAGCAGAAAATGATGATGCCTGCCATCAATGAAAAAAGCCTTCCTGGCTATCTGCACAGAGCCAGTGATTTCGTCTAATTTTGTTTTTCAAAACCTTCTTATGTACAGGAAATACATTGTTGTTATTCCATCAAGTTGTCCATCTGTGTGCACACTATGAACAATGATGTGGTCACTAGAATAATCTCCCCCACTGCAACCACTAGTGTTACTAGTTTACTGCCTGACGTTTTATACCAAGCTTTAACAAAGCACAAAAAATGCCCTTGGAGGCAATTTCCCATCATGACCTTAGCCACATCATTAATCAGAAGTTTTTATTCTTCATGGACAAAAATCCACTGGGGTCTCTGGGTTGGACCAAGACAATAATATTATATATTAACAGCAAAGATTTGGTATTCAACTGAAGTTCTGGCAAAACTAGTTTCCAGGCAAAATAAGAATTTTTAAAAGTGTTCAGACAAATACATTAGATTATATTAAAAAAAATATATAAAATAATAATAAAAAAAATATATATATATATAATATTATATATATATATATATATATATATATATATATATATATATATATATATATATATATATATATATATATATATATATATTAAATAAACCAGATGTATTGAATGTAAGATTTAATGTCTGAAATTTACAAATGTAAAATATGCCAAATTCAATTCAATATGTAAGAAGACTGATCACAATTTCAGGATAAAAAAAAAAATAGCCTGATCACATCGCATGACTATGGTGATATATTGTGGTTTCTTACACACATTGTTGTAATTCCATGTTGAAATGTTCACTACCCTAAAAGCATATTAAATGTTCTCCCAAAGTTATTATGTTTTTAAATCAACAAACCCTACATCAACAGTGTCTTGAAAGTAAATGTGAGATGAAAAGAAAAAAAACAATTGCTGAAGCAACTACATCATTTTGAGGGGTTCTATGACAGTTTAGGCTCACGTGTCAACCCGTGCTCTTCAGGACTCATACCCCGGTACTTTGTATCGCAAGTGCAACACTCCATCAGTTACTCTTCAAATTGATCTCATTTGGAAAATCTTGTAAATGTAGTTGGTTATGTAAAGCAACAATAAAATGCATTGCACAAGTCGTGCGCTATATTAAAAGTGTGTAGATGTCTTGATACATTGTGTGAGAAACATTGCGAAAAGTAAGCGTTTATGAACCGATAATCTGCCGTTTTAATCATGATTTATGTGGAATCATGATTTATGTAGGTATAGTTACATTCTGTAATTCTATGAGACCAGTTTGGAAATATTACAATGACATCATCACTGTTGGTTGAATTTTAAATACTGAACATTCTATCAATGCAAATCAATAGTATATTTTTAATAAACTTAGTTGTTTCAGCAGTTGCTACTGTTATATATGTAAACTTCTTGCAGGCCTAATATTTGTAAAGGTTTTCACATTTTTGCCTTACATTTATCACTGATATTCAGAGAGACTGACAACCTTTCCTCCAGCATGTGGGGACTAGAGAGGTCATTGTGCTTGAGCACTGCGGGATCTCTAAAGATCAGCTTATGACAACACCACGGTCTAATGCACATCATCAGAGGTCATCACACTAGGTGCTGGCTCCTACTGACTTGTTCCATAAAAGCTCACAGAAGCTCAATTAACTCTGCAGTAAGTCCCCAGTGACCTCTGGCACTGCAAGACAATATATGGCTCAACAGCATTGTGGGACCCAGCCTAAATACATCACAATTTTTTCACTTTCTGATAAATCTGCAATGTACATTTAACCGGCTTGGGCAAAATGTAGAATTAGAAGGGATAGGTAATGAAAATGTAGTCATCATTTACTCACCCATATGTTGCAACTGACCTGTTTGATGTTCTGTCTTCAGTGGAGCACAAAAAAGAGATGTACAGTAAGGCAGACTGTTAGCCTCAGTCACTTTCATTTTATGTAAAAAAAAAAATGATGGTTTGAAAGTGAATGAAGACTGAGATTAATATACTATCTAATATCTCCTTTTTGGTCAGTTTTGGTCACCATTCATTCATACATGCTTCATTTTATGAAATATATCGAAAAAGTAATGAAACAGCAAAACACAGACTCTTAAATATCATCTGGCCATCAGAGCTTTAAATCACAGGTCTGCAGATTCAATAACTGCAAAGGTTCATGGTTTGTATGATGTCTTGCTCTCTGAGGATTTCTCCTTAGATAAAGGCAAATAATATTGGGTTCAGTGGTCCTGAAATGGCTCCATGTTTCTTAGAAAGTGACAGAGAGTTCCATAGCCTGTCAGACATTGGGGAGTCACTAACCATATAATCTGATTTCTTTCCTTTCCACAGGAACTTGGTACCTTCAGTAGAGAGTTGATATTAGATTAGTCAGCTAAATAAAACAGCAATGGAAAATGGCTGGATCCAACCACAACGTACTTGGGTGCCCATTCACCCCATCTTGCAAGAGAATTGACCACTTCTCCTGGCTGATATTAGTTTGAACTTTGCATGCACTAAATCACAACAAACTGGACTAAAGGAACAATTACTGTAGGCCTAGGGGGGTTTGAGACCACTAGTGAATTATTTTTTTTTAAATGTATTAGTATTTGGTACGTATCGTCCTTTTGCTTTAATTACAGAATGCACTCAAGGAGTTCCACAAGTTTGTGCAAAACCTGAATATCCATGTTATCTCTGCATGATATGAGATTGTTCCAAAGAGTATCTTGTGTGCTTCATTGGAAGCAAGAAATTCTGAACTTTTGTACAAAGGAGTTAATATTCTCAATGTCACTAATTTGCTTAGATTTGTGACTTAGAAATAGAGCAGAATCCTTGCAATATATTCATTTTTTCTTCAACTTTGGGCACTTTTATCACTGTGAACTTTTAGAAAGTAAAGTATCATTAAAACATTTATCATATCACATTTTCTTTTTGGTCTACTAACAATGTCCTTCAATGTATGTGCATGCATCACATTAAATGTTTTTTTTCTTCCTGAAAGTTATGGAAATTCCCACTGCAGTGTAATTAATTTCCACCACATCTCAAATTCAGTATTGTATTTAATAGAATATTGTGGTGGGAATTTTTAAAATGTTCTGGAATTAATTGTCCTGCTCCTTTGTCACACTAAGGCTAATTTCATAGCTGATATTTTATGTATCCTTAATACACACATTTATATAATACTTTAACATTTTCATAATTTGTCAAATTTACAGCATGGTTTTCTGCTCACAATAATATTTACCTTGATTTGTCTTTGTTTTATTTAAACATTACTGGTCTCATTTTTCATCTCAAGCATGCTCTTTACTGACACTTTTGTTGACTTGGTAAACAAGTACATTTACTTTTAGGGTAAAAAATAATATTAGGGGCAGAATTGTTTGGTGTGATAGAAATAATGCTTCAACTGGTGAGTCATCATTTATATACATATGTATATATATATAAAAAAGGGGGGGAGGGAGGGGGGCACAATTCTCATAATAGTGACAATAGTTTGATAAAACAATCCTGATTTTGGTAGAAGCACAACATCCTGTCCTATGGACAAGGGACTGTCTCTACTGAATGTCACAGTCCTGTCAATTTGTCAAGTTGGGATTCTGTGTGGCGAGACAGTGGCATTATAGTCCCCTGTCTGTCTCATGTTTCATGCATGTTCTTTGTGTGAGAGCGTGGGTCCGGTTGCTGGTTAACGCTGTGCGCAAGTTACCACCTTGTGCTCTGTTGTGATGTCACGGTCCTGTTACCTTGTCAGGTTGAGTTTTTGTCTGACGAGGACTATGACATCATTGTTCTTTGTTTGTTTTGTTCCAAGCGTGTTGACGTTTTCTTCCTCATGTGTTTCAGGTGTCGCTGACACACGCAATCAGCGTTTCCATGGGAACCCTGATTTCTTCCATGGGACACTGATAGTGCTTACTTTCAGCTGGCGAGTGGCACCTGTTCCTTATTTGAATTTCCTCGTGTGTCATGTCCTTTGCTGAATTGTTAAATGTTGAATGTTTCTTAGTGTTTACTGAGTGTTTTAGCATTGTTGTTTGATGTTGAGTACTAACCTCACTCTCTCTGCCTAGTTGGTCCTGTCTGGTGAATCTTTTGGTTGCCTTCCAATTTTGCTGCGTGTCAGCTGGTCTTCCACGGAGGATACCTCGTCTCTGCCTCCGTGTCTGAAGTAACATCGCCCTACCCTGTCAGGCGTTGTTCTGCACTTCAATAAGCTTTGACGGAGGATTCCACAAATCTGAACGTAATATTTTGTCAATAAATACTTTGAACTGTTCCTCTGCTATTGGGTCTCTAAGTCTCGCTATTGCTCGTTACACTGAAAATGTAATTTGGGGTTTTCAAAAATGTAATTCCTTTTAATTATTGCTGAAGGTAAGTTTGGTGATACAGTGAAGTGATTAGGTTTGGATAGTACCAGCCAAACAAGAAAAATGTAACATCATTTAATGTTCATTACATATTCCCACACCAATTGCCATCATAAAACGATTTGGCATGGACATTTTGGACAAATAGCTTTACAATCGCCCATTTCTTCGTCAGAGCAATAAAGTCTGTTCCTTTAACGGATTTTTGTAATTGTATTCAACTGTCTCTCCTGGATCCCTTGTGTACTAAGCATAATCTAAAATGCAGACTTTGTCAGCTTGATGGATTGATTCACTTGCACTCTTGGGCTGTTGGAGATGAGACTCTCTTCTGGCCTGAAATCTCTCAACTGACAATTTCTGCATGAATCTGCACAGTCTATAAATTATACAGTCCTTTATCCCTCTTTGCTACCTGGGAAATAGAAGTGTTGGCACATCTGCAAGGAAAATGTATTCTGTCTGATAGATGCTTTCAATGAACTGTGAGATGTTTGAATGAACAAAGGACTCAGACAATTGCTGGGCCACCACTTTATGTAGGCTGTCCTCAGTAAAACATGGTTGTCCTCATTGCCAGATCACTAGTGCTATAAACTTTCAAAATGTGAGCATCAAAGCACATCTGTTGTTCAATATAAAAACTTAAATATCCAGTTTGATCTTATTAGTATTCCCAAGTATTCATATGTAAAGTGTGTTTCTAGCACACATACATTTTTGCATATTTGGATAGACAATGAAACATGAAAATATGTAATGATGTATTGATAGCATCTAAAACATAACCCCTTTCACATATGGACACCTTAAGATGTTTAAAACATTGTTTCATGTTGAATGTTTAAAAATCCTTTGAGCTGGGGAAAGGGAAGCTCAGCAAGTAAAAACGCTGACTACCATCCCTGGAGTCACGATTTTGAATCCAGGGTGTGCTGAGTGACTCCAGCCAAGTCTTCTAAGCAACAAATTGGCCCGGATGCTAGGGAGGGTAGAGTCACATGGGGTAACATCTTTGTGTTCGCTATAATGTGGTAATAATAATAATAATCCTTTGATCTTCATGGGATATTTCATTCATAAAATTCAAAGGTTGATTTTATGGTATTTGACCAACTTTACATACAATACAATGTACGTATGTATTGTGTAAATAAATGTATTTCTGCAAAATTCTCACTAGATTCACATTTGCTGATACTGAGGTTGAGGTAGGGTAGGTTTAATATTCAGGTTAGGGTTTAGGGTAAGGTTAGGATTAGAGATCACCTAGCAATATCAAACCTCATATTAAATCATTATGTCACTCACTGAACATATTTGGGGCAGTTTCCTGGTGAAATAAACACTAAAGGCGCTTTAATAACATTTATTTTATTCACCTTCACACAAATCACAGTTTAAATGGCAGATTATCAGTTAATAAACTCTTACTTTTCTGCCTGTTTCTCACACAATTATGACATTTAAACACTTCTACAATATGCACAGCTAGTAATGCGATCGATTCTAACAATTAGATTACATAACCAACTACAGTTACAAGGTTGATTGCATGTGATCAAATTGAGCAGTAGCTCAACTGGTAAAGAGATGCACTTGCGATGCAAAGGGCTTGGGTACAAGATCTATCTATGACTTAAGGTTTCAAAGTTGTACTTTGTAGGCTGTGCATCAATACAGGTCTTTGAACTTATGAACTTTGAGTCAATATGGGGTGGCTGTGGCTCAGGTGGTAGAGCGGGTTGGCCATTAATGGCAGAGTTGGTGGTTCGATTCCCGGCCCACATGACTCCACATGCCGAAGTGTCCTTGGGCAAGACACTGAACCCTAAGTTGGCTTGCGCCTTGCATGGCAGCTCTGCCGTCATTGGTGTGTGAATGTGTGTATGAATGGGTGAATGAGATGCAGTGTAAAGCGCTTTGCATACCACAAAGTTTAAAAAGGCGCTATATAAGTGTAGACCATATATATGGAAGTGTTTACTGTTATAATCCAATGGGAAGAATCTAGCCACTGAGCTGTTAGGGCAAAATGGAGGTACTGCAGTTCAAGCAGTAGTTTCAGTATAGACTCTAGATCAGTGCCACTTTAGTTAATAATTAAAACAAACCACAGTGTCCCAGGCTGCTGTGACAAGACACCAGCTTATAACGCAACCCTCCCTCGATGGATGAACAGTAGCAACAAAAAGACTAAAACTGTGTAGAGCATTAAAGAAACCCAAAGGTAGCAATTGTTTCTTCAAAGAGAGCAAGTAAACTAAGTACCAACTATATAGCCAATATGCTAACAAAAAAAACAAAAACAGGGTCTGCTAGATGTAGCATATCTCGACAGTATATAATATTGAGATTTGGCTTTATCGTTGCAGCAGATCCAAATCTGAGTTTTATTCCTACCTCATTTGTATTTGCTCAGTTATTGTTATTTTCTGTGTTGCCAATGACATTTAATTTTTGCTGCCTGAAACACTAAGTTGTCTAGTCTTTGAAGCCTGATATGAATGTGTTTCTTATATGAAGAATTTTACATCTGTAATTAAGACGTCACATACCGATAAGCTTTGTCCTTTTTTGCCAATCTCAAAAGAGTGTCACACTATATCAATAACTCTTTTCACTGACCAGATTGAGGTCTAATTAATTGGTATCATGCTCTCCAGGGTCCAGGAAAGAAGCATAACAAACCTTACATTGTCTCCTAGCGGGACTATGTTAGTTTCGCCACAAGAGTTTGCAGGATGCAATGTCTAAGCAATACAAATCGATATGTACTTAGACCCAGATAATGTTTTTTAGAGGTTGCATTATTATCAATACAACAAAACAACATGGGCTGAAGTCTCTGCTGCTGCTGCATTGCTTTTGAATGTGTCCACTGAAATTTACTCTGTCAAAACACTGCAATGTTAATAAAAAGACTGTCATCATTTGCACACACCCATGTCATTCCAAACATGTATAACTTTTAATATTATACTTTTGAAATGTAATATAAACATGTATGACTAAACTGGTATTTTACATATGTTTTAATAGACAGTGATTCACACTGTCAAGCTCCAAAAAGCCCCATAATATTACATTTAACGGCCTGATATCATGAAAGTTCATGTAGCTGTACCAAGATTTTTGCAAAATGAAATGACGTGGTTCATTACTCATATTGCATCCATTCCGAGATAAAATGTCCACTGTGTGGAAAGTGTGTTAAATGTTCTCCCAAACAGATGAGGGTTATAGAGGATAATCTGCTTTGAGTTTGAAATCTACTAAACCTACCTCCCTGCCCTACCACAATTTTCAATCAAATAATACTTGTTTTTTAGCATAAAACAAAACAACGTTCAGCTTTTCAGCAATTATCAAACTCTCAGTCACAGACACTCAGTCTCTGGTGTGGATCCCTCACTCCCATCTGTGAACTGGCTCTTATTTTATCTCCTCCGTCTCTCACTGCGGACAAAGAAGATGTAATTACTCACAATTTAAACCAGGTGGAAACCCTTACCACTTCCTCTCTCCCTCAGATGACCACTCGACCATGCCCTGGCCTCGATACATTGCAATGCTCATGTACATTTGATGAGACCAGGCTGTTTTATACACATGTAAAATGTGGTTCTCGTCAGTATTGAATTCACACTCCATTAAATGATAGAGAATATAAGTAATATAAACCATTTTCATCTGCTGACAAACAAATCATGGCTAGTATTAGCAGTGGATTTATCAGAACATGCTTCACTTCTTTCATTCGATGTTGAAAAAACAATACATTTATTGAAAAAATAACCAGAAATATTTCTAAATTCAAATTACACTTCAAACTAAACTAAAATATAATAAAAAATAACAAAGTGATAAAAAAAATCAATCTTCCACTTGCCCATTTTGCAGTGACTTAAAAATCACTTTACGACAACAGGTGGAAAAATACCAATACAAATTAGATCATAAATACAACTGCTAATATAATATTAATAGTAATAACAATAATAATAATAATAATATAAATATAACACTGATCATCATAATTTGATGCTCCATTATATTTTCAGAGTTTGGACAAGAACTTTATTAACACGTGCTGCTGGAATCTCCAAACTGCAAATGCAGGAATGGGTTTAGACTTCAAACAGACATGCTTTTGAAATGACTTTTGGCGCAATTAGCCATTTCTCAATTGCACCACTTCAATTACATACAATATACCCCCAGTTTGTGTGCATACACCCACAGATAGCACTAATACTCCCACACATGGCCACTTATGTCACTCATGAAAACTGAATAAGATGTAGCACGTGGTCGAAGCACGTAGATTCACATCCACTGCACTTTGTTTGTCCCCAAAACATTTGGGGGGGAAATAATCACAAAGAGCTTTCAAAGCTGACTGTAAACTAGTAGAGTCTTGTGAATTCCGACTTATCTTTTACACTGGGACTCAGAAATGGTTTTAGTGTTTGTTTACAAAGGCTTGAATTTTCAGTGTCAGTGTTTTTTCAATTTCTTCATAGCCACCCAACATTCTCTAAACTGAAGCACCACATTCTCTCCCAATGGACTGCAGAGTGTGGGTGAACACAAGGCTTTGTTCCTGTCAAGGGGCAATGGATGAGGAGGTTTTCCCCTCTAATTGCCTACTCTCTCAAGGGCAACCAATAACCAAGCACAAGTGCAATCATGAAGATACAGTACAGTCAAAAAACAAAGGGAGGAATTCACTAAGAATGAATTGTAACAATCACACCCAAAAATGTAATGCTGAATGCAATTTGCATGCTGCAATTCCCGAAATATGTTCCCAGATGTAATGTTCTTCTCTATCAGTTGATTATCATTTGATGAATTGCTGGTGCCATGATCAATACAAATGTACACAAGCATCCCTTTTAAACTAAATTATACCACCTGATTCCTGCAGCGTTAATTGCAGCTGGCAAACAGCACTGATTTTTGTGAAAATATCTATAATGAGCATGATTTACATAGAAAGAAGGCATGTTTTGTATTGAAAAGATTGACAATTACTTATTTTAAATATTCATGATTTAGCTACCAGTTAAATTAAGAGTGGTAAGTAATTTATTAATTTTTTTCAGGTTTTTGCATTGAAATACAGTATGCAAAAATGGCATAACAATTTATTGAATTCCCCGGAAAGCATGTATACAGTATACACAAGTGTACACAAGCATACATACACAAACTCACACACTACAAAATCTGGTTCATATTGTTGGTTCTACTCTTAAATTCCCATTCAGAGCTTTTTCAGTTCCATGTATATGATATAAGCTCTTCCTGAAGACCAGGTGTTGACCTTGAATGCATATCTCTCAATTTCAATCTCACTATGCTGGCCTTCAAATAATCCCTGGAATAAAGTATGCTTTTCATTTATAATGAAGAATATGACAACTGAGATGATCTTTCTGGCCTGATGCTTTTTAAGCCTGCAGCGTGAATATGATTTCCTTGATGAAACATGACATATAGAATACAATATCACTTTTCAATGTAAGAAGAATATTATGGAACTATTTGCTTTAAATAATTATTCACAGGAGTGATTATTTATTAGCAGTATATCATGTAGTATCATCACTGATCCACTGATGGACAGTATGTTATCCTGTGCCAAACTAAAATGAAATGAATGCTCGTGTGTTGATGATTAATGGATGATTACATTACAGTAAGTATGCAAGTATTTGAATTTTTTTATGAGCGTAGAGGAATAGCAGCACTTACAATTTAATTCTTATCAGTAGCCGGTTACGCTAGATGAAACAAAGTATGTGTGTGTGTGTGTATACAGCATATATATATATATATATATATATATATATATATATATATATATATATATATATATATATACACTCACCTAAAGGATTATTAGGAACACCACTACTAATACTGTGTTTTGACCCCCTTTCAGCCTTCAGAACTGCCTTAATTCTACGTGGCATTGATTCAACAAGGTGCTGAAAGCATCTTTAGAAATGTTGGCCCATATTGATAGGATAGCATCTTGCAGTTGATGGAGATTTGTGGGATGCACATCCAGGGCACGAAGCTCCCGTTCCACCACATCCCAAAGATGCTCTATTGGGTTGAGATCTGGTGACTGTGGGGGCCATTTTAGTACAGTGAACTCATTGTCATGTTCAAGAAACCAATTTGAAATGATTCGAGCTTTGTGACATGGTGCATTATCCTGCTGGAAGTAGCCATCAGAGGATGGGTACATGGTGGCCATAAAGGGATGGACATGGTCAGAAACAATGCTCAGGTAGGCCGTGGCATTTAAACGATGCCCAATTGGCACTAAGGGGCCTAAAGTGTGCCAATAAAACATCCCCCACACATTACACCACCACCACCAGCCTGCACAGTGGTAACAAGGCATGATGGATCCATGTTCTCATTCTGATGACTCTACCATCTGAATGTCTCAACAGAAATCGAGACTCATCAGACCAGGCAACATTTTTCCAGTCTTCAACTGTCCAATTTTGGTGAGCTCTTGCAAATTGTAGCCTCTTTTTCCTATTTGTAGTGGAGATGAGTGGTACCCGGTGGGGTCTTCTGCTGTTGTAGCCCATCCGCCTCAAGGTTGTGCGTGTTGTGGCTTCACAAATGCTTTGCTGCATACCTCGGTTGTAACGAGTGGTTATTTCAGGCAAAGTTGCTCTTCTATCAGCTTGAATCAGTCGCCCATTCTCCTCTGACCTCTAGCATCAACAAGGCATTTTCTGCCCACAGGACTGCCGCATACAGGATGTTTTTCCCTTTTCACACCATTCTTTGTAAACCCTAGAAATGGTTGTGCGTGAAAATCCCAGTAACTGAGCAGATTGTGAAATACTCAGACGGGCCCGTCTGGCACCAACAACCATGCCACGCTCAAAATTGCTTAAATCACCTTTCTTTCCCATTCTGACATTCAGTTTGGAGTTCAGTAGATTGTCTTGACCAGGACCACACCCCTAAATGCATTGAAGCAACTGCCATGTGATTGGTTGATTAGATAATTGCATTAATGAGAAATTGAACAGGTGATCCTAATAATCCTTTAGGTGAGTGTATATGCTGTATACACACACACACACACACACACACACACAAACAGTGTATATGCAGTTAGATTATGTTCTGCTTTTTTTATTTCAAATTTTAAATGACCTAATCCAGATGTCTCCTTCCACTTCTGCATTGTTAATTAATTCTGATATACAAATATCACTAAACTTATAAGTTTATTACTTGTGGAAATATTGTATAATCCAAAGTCAACTACATTTATGTGTATGCTGTATTAATTTTTGCCTCTGACAAGATATTTGTATTTATAGTTATTTGGAAGGAAATAAATGCGGTTCGCTGTGCATCTGACTAGTTAATTGCCTGTCCAGAAGGGTATTTTATCACACTGCAGTTCAGCACTTGCCCATAGTTTTAGAGTACTGTTTCAATCTCAAAGGTAATAAAAGTGGCACTCAGCCTTTTCCAACAATCAATTACCCAAAGACGCAGAAAGTTGCGAGATTTACCATTTTCAGACCCTCTCGTAAACCTGCTCTCCACCATAAAGGCAATGCACTGGGCCGATGATTCAGTCTTAGTTAAGCCACAAAAGCTGAGAGAGGATATTGGCTGATTAAAAGATGAAATAGTTAGCATTTTGAAAGGGAACAGCCATGAAAGTGGCAATGATATCTCACTCTCATTACTCGAGGAAAACAGCCCCTAATAAAACAGCTCTTGCATTTATATAGTCCTGTTAGTTGTTACTCAATTAGACATTTCAGTGGAATACACTATAAAGTGCTCAGTGCTGTAATTTCACATTCATAAAACACGATACTAACAAGCATACAGTTTTCTGTATTTTCTCACATAATGAAGTTTCCATTGCTGTTATATTTTAGTTTGCCTGGAGCAAGGTTGTGTAAAATAGGTTGAAGCTCACTTCCCTTTATTTTGTGACTTTACGCTCCATGTAACGATACGATATTGAAAAACAGGATCCTCTAAGAATAAAGTAGTTGGTATCTGGTGGCCCATGTAATTGAGGAGGATATAATAACCGCTTAACAACCTTCTCAATCACACAAACACCAAATCCATCAAATTGATCTATTGCTTACCGTTGTTAACAAGAAATACAACAGATGAATATTCTCACTGTATTGATATATGTTGGTGCCATTCAGAATTTAATTGTGGATGCCATTTAAATTTCAATTCAATAACTTGTTTTGAATTTAAGGGATAGTTCACAGAAAAATTTTAATTCTCTTGTTATTTGCACACCCTCATCCCAGATATGTGGTACTTTCTTTTTCTGCAGAACACAAAAGAACATTTTTAGAAGAATATCTCAGCTCTGTAGGTCAATACAATGCAAGTGAATAGTGACCAAAACTTCTTTGCTCCAAAAAGGACATAAATGCAGCATACAATAAATGTATACGGCTCCAGTGGTTTAATCCATGTATTCTGAAGTCATCCGGTTTTGGTTAAGAACAGACCAAAATACAACCCCTTTTTCACTGCACATCTTGCCATTGCAGTCTCTAGGGATGATCATGATTTCAAGCTCAATTACACTTCCTAGTGCTTGACACATACACAGAGCCAGAGATCTTCTATACTGAGATAACAACCTCTTTATTTTTACCATATGAGTGAGTGCTCAACTAGCATTAAAAACTATAAGTTAGCACACACAAAATATATGGAGTTTAACCAAAAACATTAGATGGATAATCAATGGCAGTTATATCAAAATGTTCAAATGAAATAAAATGACGGAGCTTATATATACTCTATATACACTCACCTAAAGGATTATTAGGAACACCATACTAATACTGTGTTTGACCCCCTTTCGCCTTCAGAACTGCCTTAATTCTACGTGGCATTGATTCAACAAGGTGCTGAAAGCATTCTTTAGAGATGTTGGCCCATATTGATAGGATAGCATCTTGCAGTTGATGGAGATTTGTGGGATGCACATCCAGGGCACGGAGCTCCCGTTCCACCACATCCCAAAGATGCTCTATTGGGTTGAGATCTGGTGACTGTGGGGGCCATTTTAGTACAGTGAACTCATTGTTATGTTCAAGAAACCAATTTGAAATGATTCGAGCTTTGTGACATGGTGCATTATCCTGCTGGAAGTAGCCATCAGAGGATGGGTACATGGTGGCCATAAAGGGATGGACATGGTCAGAAACAATGCTCAGGTAGGCCGTGGCATTTAAACGATGCCCAATTGGCACTAAGGGCCCTAAAGTGTGCCAAGAAAACATCCCCCACACCATTACACCACCACCTCCAGCCTGCACAGTGGTAACAAGGCATGATGGATCATGTTCTCATTCTGTTTACGCCAAATTCTGACTCTACCATCTGAATGTCTTAACAGAAATCGAGACTCATCAGACCAGGCAACATTTTTCCAGTCTTCAACTGTCCAATTTTGGTGAGCTCTTGCAAATTGTAGCCTCTTTTTCCTATTTGTAGTGGAGATGAGTGGTACCCGGTGGGGTCTTCTGCTGTTGTAGCCCATCCGCCTCAAGGTTGTGCGTGTTGTGGCTTCACAAATGCTTTGCTGCATACCTCGGTTGTAACGAGTGGTTATTTCAGGCAAAGTTGCTCTTCTATCAGCTTGAAACAGTCGGCCCATTCTCCTCTGACCTCTAGCATCAACAAGGCATTTTCAGCCCATAGGACTGCCGCATACTGGATGTTTTTCCTTTTAACACCATTCTTTGTAAACCCTAGAAATGGTTGTGCGTGAAAATCCCAGTAACTGAGCAGATTGTGAAATACTCAGACCGGCCCGTCTGGCACCAACAACCATGCCACGCTCAAAATTGCTTAAATCACCTTTCTTTCCCATTCTGACATTCAGTTTGGAGTTCAGGAGATTGTCTTGACCAGGACCACACCCCTAAATGCATTGAAGCAACTGCCATGTGATTGGTTGATTAGATAATTGCATTAATGAGAAATTGAACAGGTGTTCCTAATAATCCTTTAGGTGAGTGTGTGTATATATATATATATATATATATATATATATATATATACACATATATATATATATATCACACAGTATATATATACACAGTATATATATATACAGTATATGTATTTTGATGGCTGTTCATTTGTTTAGGATTTAACTTATTGAAGAGAAATATGTCTAATTAATAATACATAAAAAAATCAGTTGAGAAATAGCTGATATTTTATTCTACACATTCTGAATAGGTCTTTCACATTTTACCTTATAAAAACATTTTATCAGGGCAATTAAAATAGCTGAGAAGGGCTTTATGTACAAGCATTAAAACCACCTTTTACATCGCCATTTTATTCTCTCTGGGTAAAACCTTGAAACTTTAGTGGATCAGAGTGGATCAAATCCTTTACTCAACACCCTGTTTAATGACAACATCAGTTGGCTCAAAGCGACCCGGCCATTGAAAGAAAAGGGAAGTACAATGACACTTCCTCCTGGAAAAGCATGGGGGAACCTGACTCCAGAGTCTGCGATTGATAGATCTGAGATGCTCATTCATCACTCACTGTGCTCTGCCAACTACAGGAAATCATTGAGAGCAACTTGCTTTTGGGTCAGCATTTCTGTGGACACGGATGACACAATTTATCAAGTGGAGGGACCCACAAGTTATGGGTCAGCACAGCATTGTTTCAGCAATAGAGAGGGATTTCAGTATCTAATGCTGAAATGTAGGTGTTCCCTTGTGATGTGTTCATAAAAGTAGGGAATGAGCTGTCCTGCCTGGGCCCAGCACAGGAGTTATGGAGTTTATCGGAAGCGAGCGATATTTTACTCATCAGTTGTGTTTATTGTGGACACAGATGTGGATTAAAGGAATATAAATGCACATTGCTGTGTGCTTGTGTGGTTTGTTTTCTCCATAAGCAAATTGTCCCATTTAATTTTCACTTCCTTTAATCTTTAAGTATTTACATAACACACTTATGCAGGATGCATTTACTTTGGATGCACATATTGTTTCATAGCTCTTGCATAATGCATTAGCGTATTGTGATAATTATACATGGCTCAAAATAAAATGCGTTCTGTCATACAGAATGCGTACTGGTACAGAGGCATAAAGTGGGCAGGTTGTTAGAATAATTGTCAATCTCTAATGCTAATGTCCAAAAGTCTGAGACCATTTTAATATTTTCATATATGTAATTTTGCTTCACTGTAATGACAGAGTGCATTCAAGCAGCATGGACTACACAAGTTTGTGCAAAACCTGATAATCCGTGTTATTCTAAATTAAGGTTGCTGCTGGAAGAGGTATTAGGGAGTCCAGCAGGGGATTCTCACCCTGTGTATTGTGTAGGCTCTAATGCCCCAGTATAGTGATGGTGAAACTATACTGTAAAAAGTCACCGTCCTTCGGATGAGATATTAAACTGAGGTCCTGACTCTCAGTGGTCATTACAAATGACAACAATTCTCGAAAAGAGTAGGGGTGTAAACCTGGTGTTCATTCAATTCCCCCATTGGCCCTCATCAATCATGGCTTCCTAATAATCCCCATCCATTAATTGGCTGCATCACTCTACTCTCTCCTCTCCACCAGTAGCTGGTGTGTGGTGAGCGTACTGGCGCACTATGGCTGCCGTCACATCATCCAGATGGATGCTGCACACTGGTGGTGGTTGAGGAGAGTCCCCTGTTCACCGTGTAAAGCGTTTTGAGTGTAATGTCAGAAAAGCACTATATAAATGTAACATTCATTCATCATTCATTCATTCAAACATTCATATTCCAGCATAATTTGAGAATGGTTCAAAAAGCATCTTTTGTGTTTCAGTGAAAGCAAGTATATCTGTCCTTTTATACAAATGTGTTAAATTTGAATTGGGACCTAAAAATAGTGCACCATTTTTTATTCTAATTGTACTATACATCATATATTGTATTTGTTTTAAAATGCTCAAAATTCTAAAAATACATTAATTAATTAAAATCCAGGTTTAAATTAAAAAGTCTCAGACCTCCAATGTGATATTCAAATTGTGGACCCAACTGCATGTATTTTCAGACCATTTCATCGAATGCCCAAATGTAATGTCAAGCAGTCAGGGGGTCTTAAAACTGATCTAGATGATGTAATACAAATGAGTCATTCAGCGTCTGATGTTTACAAAAAACTAATTTCAAATACGTCAGTATGGTTTCAGCTTTCGAAAAATACAGTGCGCAGATGGCATGATATCTATTTCTGAAGTAACTAGAAATAACTTGTGCCCCTCTCCTATCAGATTTTAGAGTGAGGTTATTCATTTGGCCTTCACATGATACCTTATTAATAATGACCTTATTAATTGTGATGTTTTACTGAAACAAATTGCCACAGACATAGGTGAAACGACTATGCCTTAAGCTCCTTAAATATATTGATTGATGCTCCCTAATTAGTGAAGTGTGACACAGAGAAAGATAAATGAAAGATAATGAAACTTATATTTAAAGTTATTACCTTGTGTCTTATTGACAGCTGATTTGATCATGTTGGATCAGATACCTAAGTGTCTCCAGCATTGCCTGAGTTTGGCCATAGTGCCTTGGGCTCTCAACCTTTTTCTTGTCTACTGTAACATGTTTGTAGCTACATGTAATCAAGAATTGATGACAGCTCCCTTTTTTGTACTTGTACCTTAAGCTGTGTCTTACTAACACTCATGAATTCAGTCACATATTTTACCAGCAATTAATACATGAAATTACACAAACAGATGAATGCATATGCAAAATTAAATCCAATTCTGAAAAATAAACAAATAAATAAATGAATTCCTGTTGGTGCTATCTTTTACTGTCAGAGTGTGTGTGTGTGTGTGTGTGTGTGTGTGTGTGTGTGTGTGTGTGTGTGTGTGTGTGTGTAATTGTAAAAAAAGTACAGTTGTAACACTCTGAATATATTTCTTCTCATGCAAGTCATTATTAGTGTGCACATTTGCATAAGCACCCACTGTCTTTGTGGGAGATCTGAAGGATGAAGTACAAAATATTGCTAAATTATTAAATAAAATATGTTTTAGGTGTAAGTTTGACATTTTCTTCATTGGGACTAAATTATTATTCCTGTCTGACCAAGAAAGAAAACTTTTCTTTTAGTGATTATTGTTTGTACTTAAAACTATAATATATTTTCTGTTAATAAATATAATAATTTATTAATATATTAATAATATATATATAATTTAATGTATATGCAGTATTTGGGAAGCTAATTGCGCCTCCTAGTGTCGTTTTACTAGGAGACACTTTCAATGCTAGTTTAAATAAAAAATGTCAATGTCAGAAATGTTCTTGGATACTTTAATCACACAGAAAATGTCCTGCCACCCAGTCCGTGTAACATCCACTGATCTATATAGATTAGAAATTAAATCTAAAAGAACACTTTTGGACTGATAATTTAACACAAATAAAAACTTTTCTTTTCTTTTTTGTAGCAGCTTTCAAGTAGTATAGTAAAAAAATGCTTGAGAGTACACAATATAACCTGGATGGAAAAACAAAGTTAGAAAATTTAAAATAAAATATAACAAGTAAATAAACAAAAAAAGATCATGCAATCCATATTTCTTGTAGAGGATGCTGATGCCCACACTTGACTGGTGACGTCAGATTTTCATGCAGAGCAGACACACACACTCACAGCACACACACACACACACACACACACACACACACACACACACACACATACATTGTGCGTCTATACTAATGCGGACTCTCCGTAGATAAATTATTTTTATACAGAACAAAATATAGATTATACCTCCTAACCTTACCCATACAACTAACCCTCACAAAATAAAAAATAAAAATTAATAATAAACTTTCTGCATTTTTCATTTTCAAAAAAGTAATCGTTTATTATGTTTTTCTAAGCGATTTGAATTATGGGGACACACGAAATATCCTCATGATCCACAGCATAATACCAGTTTGTAACCTAAAAAAAAAAATCGTAAACCATCCAAACCCGCCCACACACACACACACACACACACACATACGTTCCTGGTGGGAATGAGTGAGCAACCGCGGAGTCCATCTCTCCACACTGTGAACCTCGCTAGCCTTGCTCTCAGTTATCCCACAATTCACGCACCGTCAAGTTGACTGTCGCCATGCGGGATCACAGGCGCTTGAAGTTGCTTTAATGTGAATACATTTCGGACTGCAGCTGAAAAAGACAGTTTAAGCGATCGGTGCTCACCGCGCTGCCTTGGATGCGCTGCAAACTGCTGCATTAATTATTGCTCATTACTCCGGGCTTTCACTATCAACGCGAAGGACGACGATATGTTTGGTTCAACAGTGGTCATAATGCGCTCGGTGATGGATGTATCCTCTATCTAGCCTTTTGGGATTTAAGGAGGGCCAATGGAGAGCCGTGCGCTTCTGTGCGCCTTTTGAAAAACATTTGCGTCCTCTTCATTTGGGATTGTGCATGAATGTTTTGAGATTTGCACATTAATGCTGGGTATTTCAGCATTGCAGCTGTAAAAATGCTGAACAACATTATCTTACTAAGTGTTTTAACTGTCACCAGTTTCCCTTCAAAGACGGAGTGCCGCAAAACTTCGAAAGACATTTGCAAGAACCGGTGCGCTTGCGAGGAAAAGGAGAACGCTCTAAACATCAATTGCGAAAACAAGGGTTTCACCACGGTTGGTCAGTTCCAGCCACCACAAAACAAGATCAGCCAACTCTTTCTGAATGGAAACTTTCTCACCAAACTGGGTCCAAACGAATTCCTCAATTATGGTAATGTAACATCTCTTCACTTGGGTAATAATGGCTTGCAGGAAATCAAAACAGGGGCGTTCAATGGGTTAAAAAACTTGAAGCGTCTTCATCTAAATAATAATAACTTGGAGATCATAAGAGAGGACTCTTTTTCTGGTTTGGAGAGTTTGGAGTATTTGCAAGCTGATTATAATTACATTAGTGCCATAGAGGCAGGGGCGTTCAACAAACTGAATAAACTCAAAGTTCTAATTCTGAATGACAACCTTTTGCTCTCCCTGCCCAATAACATATTCCGCTTTGTCATGTTGACGCATTTGGATTTAAGGGGAAACAGACTGAAAACGCTGCCGTTTGCTGGCGTTCTAGAGCATATAGGTGGAATAATGGAAATTCAGCTGGAAGAGAACCCGTGGAATTGCACTTGTGATCTGATACCTCTGAAAGCCTGGCTGGATACAATTTCGGTTTTTGTCGGGGATATCGTTTGCGAGACGCCGTTCAGACTACACGGCAAAGACGTCACGCAGTTGATCAAGCAAGACCTATGCCCCAGGCGCAATCCTGGAGACGCGAGTCATCGCGTTATGCAGCCGCCGTCTGATTCACAATACCAGGGTCCATCTCCGACCCTGCGGGCGCGAGTCACACCGACACGAACCCCTAAGGCCTCCCGCCCCCCAAAAATGAGATATCGTCCCACTCCGCGCGTCACGTCCGGCAGAGATAAACACGTTTTCGGGCCTATCATGGTATTTCAAACACGCTCACCGGTTCCAATGTCCTGCCCGAGCATTTGCGTGTGCACCTCGCAAAATCCAGACAGTGGATTAAACATCAATTGTCAGGAGCGCAAACTTCAGAACATCTCTGAACTCCAACCCAAACCATCTTATCCAAAGAAACTGCATTTGACCGGTAACTATTTGCAAACCATATACAGAACTGATCTGACAGAGTACAGCTCCCTTGAGCTCCTGCACTTAGGGAATAACAGGATAGCAATCATTCAGGATGGAGCATTTGAGAATCTAACCAGTTTACGAAGGCTTTATCTGAATGGTAACTACATTGAAAGTCTTTCCCAGTCTCTTTTCACTGGGCTGCATAGCTTGCAATACCTCTATCTGGAATACAACATCATTAAAGAGATTTTACCCCACACCTTTAACTCCCTCCACAATCTGCAGCTATTGTTTCTTAATAATAACCTACTGAGATCTCTTCCCGATAATGTGTTTGGGGGTACGATGCTGACAAGGCTTAATCTCAGAAATAATCATTTTTCACATCTCCCAGTGCACGGTGTGCTGGATCAGCTCTCTGCCTTCATTCAAATCGATCTCCAGGAGAATCCATGGGACTGCACCTGTGATATAGTAGAGCTTAAGAACTGGATGGAGCTGTCCAGCACCAGCGTGGTGGTGAACGAGATCACGTGTGATTCACCGTCCAAGCACGCAGGCCGTCTCTTGCGCTCCCTCCGAAATGATGCCATCTGTCCCGAGACTGATGAGGTGCCTGTGACTAAATCCCCTACTGTAGTGAGCTCGAGCACCGAGGCAACACCCACATCTGCCATGACTCCCACGGACAGAGTGCCCGAGATGCCCCCGGAGGTGCCCTTGTCCGTTCTCATCTTGGGCCTACTCATTGTTTTCATTCTATCAGTGTGCTTCGGAGCTGGGTTGTTTGTGTTTGTTCTCAAACGTCGCAAGGGAGTAGAGAACATCCCATCAAGCACCAATAATCACTTGGACTTGAACTCTTTCCAAGTACAGTACAGCTCTTACAACGCAGATGCAAATGTGGATAAAGCCACAGAGAGCCACGTTTACAACTACATTCCTCCACCTGTGGGTCAGATGTGTCAGAATCCAATCTACATGCAAAAGGTGAGTGAGCAGGTGGCCTATTATCGAAATCTGAAAGAGTTAAGCTTCAGCACGCTTGATCCAAAGAAGGAGGAGCTTGATCGTAGCCCAGCTTTCACTATAAGCACAGTGGAGTTCATTGAAAAGCAGCCGTGCGCCAACCGCGAGCCAGAGCTGCTTTATCAGAACATTGTGGAGAGAGCGAATGATCTGCCCCAGTCCGGGCCGCTCAGCTATAACTTTTGCACTTTACCCAAAAAATCCTTCATCCCACCATACGAAATGGCCCGACGACACAACCAGGACCGATTAAACAAAACCGTGCTCTATGGGACCCCGACAAAATATGCTGCACAGTCCAAAAACGAGCATCCTTTGCTATCCAACAAGCTAAAAACCGAGCCAGACTACCTCGAAGTTCTGGAGAAACAAACTGCTATGAGTCAGTTGTAAGGCTTGAGTCCCCGAACACTTGACTCATCTGTGTATTTGATCACACAACAAGATAATAACAACAACAACACCACAAACCTAAGCCTTCCGTCTTACTTTGAAAGGCTGTATACATACCCACAATTTAAAGATGATATATTATTTTCTCTAAGGTTTAAATTATTTCTTCTACTTGAAACATAAAGACTGTAGCTAGCAGTTGTGGCAAGAATATGTATAGCTTACAGCTTCATGCTTTTTTTTTTGTATTATGAAATATACTATTTTCTCTCATATGACAGGGTTGTTGAAATGACATTCCTGTAGAATATGTCAGATGGTGAGTGCAACACAAATTGTTGTTTCCAGAAGTGCCTTTGCACTTGAAGAATTTTAACTGCTTTCTGCTAATCAAATTTTTTATAAGTGCTGTATTTTAAGACACTTTATGTAAAATAAAAGTATTTGTCCATTGCATTAAACTGAAAAAAAAAAAAAAAAAAAAATCTAATTGTACTCTGTTGTGGAGTAGAGTATTGTTGCAATAACATACAGTTTAAAAATGAGGGGTTAGGGAAAAATGCAGAATTTTTTTTTTCTATGCAGTCGATGATGCATATGGACTAAGGAGTGTTCTGCGGCACGCCTGATCTCTTTTAATGGCACAGAGAAATGTGTGTGTGAGTGTGTGTTGCTCAGCTGACAGACTATAGCAGTACCCGATTGTATTTATCTGTTTTCTGTGCCTTCAAGCACAGTGAGAGAAGGATGTATATTTTTCTTGCATACTGTAGCCTTTGTATATATTAAATCTGTCTGAATTTCCTTTATACAAATCATGACACAATGACTTGGTAACTGTGTGACTATTAAACAAGTCAGTTAATTAATTTTTAGATTTAAACCAGATTGCTTTTGACTGCTTGAGATCACGGTTGCTGTCCAAGGTGCTAAACCTGATTGCATTGGCTGGTACAGTAAATATGTTGTCCTAGTGCTGAATTTCGAGGCAAATCTAAGTATTATTTATCTTAAATAAGTTAAATATTTATGCATTGATGTTAATTCATGCATACATGAGATCTGAGATTTTTTACAATCTCAAAAGCAAGGTCCAAGTTTGTATTGATTGGTTGATTTTTAGTTTGTTTGCTCATTTGTTTTAAGCCTGCATACATGTAGAAAAGAGCCTATACAGTACGTTTATTGAGTATACAAAACACTGGGTGTGTTTATATATATATATATATATATATATATATATATATATATATATATAGCTCTGGAAAAATAAAGAGACCACTGCAAAATTATCAGTTTCTCTGGATTTACTATTTATAGGTATGTGTTTGAGTAATATATATATATATATATATTTTTTATTCTATAAAGTACTGACAATATTTCTCACAAATTCCAAATAAAATTATTGTAATTTAGAGCATTTATTTGCTGAATATGACAACTGGTCAAAATAAAAAAAAATGATGCAGTTTTTCCATACCTCGAATAATGCAAAGAAAACACGTTCATATACATTTTTACATAATACTAATATTTTAACTTCAGATCAGAAATCAATATTTGGTGGAATAACTCTGATTTTCAATCACTGCTTTCATGCCTCTTGGCATGCACTCTACCTGTCTTACACATTGCTGTTGGGTGACTTTATGACAATTCTCAAGCAAAAATTCAAGCAGCTCGGCTTTGTTTGATGGCTTGTGTCCAGATATTTTCAATGGGGTTCGGCGGTCCTCCATCCACACCTTGATTGGCCTGGTTGTGTGACATGGAGCATTGTCCTGCTGGAAAAAACTATTCTCAGAGTTGGGGAACATTGTCAGAGCAGAAGGAAGCAAGTTTTCTTCCAGGATAACCTTGTACGTGGCTTGATTCATGCTTCATTCACAAAGATGAATCTACCCGATTCCAGCCTTGCAGAAGCACCCCCTGATCATCACCGATCCTCTACCAAATTTCACAGTGGGTGCATCACACTGTGACTTGAAGGCCTCCCCAGGTCTCCGTCTAACCATTGGATGACTAGTTGGAGGATCTGTGATGATCTGGGGATGGTTCAGCATGGCTGGAATCAGGCAGATTTGACTTGATGAAGGATATATGAATCAAACAATGTGTAAGACAGGTAGAGAGCATGCCAAGATGCATGAAAGCTGTGACTAAAAATCAGGGTTATTCCACCAAATACTGATTTCTGATCTCTTTCTAAGTTAAAACATTAGTATTGTGTTGTTAAAAATTTATATGAACTTGTTTTCTTTACATTATTCAAGGTCTGAATACACTGCGTATTTTTAGTTATTTTGACCAGTTGTCATTTTCTTCAAATAAATGCTCTAAATGACAATATTTTTACTTGGAATTTGGAGAAATGCTGTCAGTACTTTATAGAATAAAATGAAAATTTTCATTTTACTCAAAACACATACCTATATATATACAGCTGTAGTCAATCCAGAGAAACTGACAATTTTGCAGTGGTCTGTAAATACAGATATATATATATATACAGTTGCAATCAAAATTGTTCAACCCCCACAAGACAGGAAGGATTTACAAATGTAAGCTTTTCTGATGACCCAGAATTTTTAAAGATTACATCTATATCATTTGAGTAGCATATTCAAAGTCATAGTGTAAATATATAACCTAATATTTCTAAATAGCAGGATTGTTTTAAAATACATCCATCATACTTATTCAACCCCTATTGCATGTAGCTGTTTCTTAAATATTTTAGGCTACACAATAATTGTTTTAAAACAAAATTAAGCCATCACTCTACAATGGCACTTATTTAAGTTTTAAAATGTATGTTTGGTGTCATAAGCAAAAATGTATTTCTATGCTAAAATTCAATTAAAAATAAGCTGTCACAAATGCTAATAGAGGATATTATTTCATTACACAAGGAAAGACCATAACAGTAAAATAACATTTCCAAGGGACTTCAAGTTCGTCAACTAGACAAAGTTGGCAGCAACATTCATACATTTATAAAATATGGTACAACATCGACCTTCTGTATGTGGAAGAGAGTAAAACTTCATTGGGAAATTTTGCCTTGAATATTCAAGAAGGAATATGGAAAGACCTTTGGAGTCCTGGAAAAGGTTTTATGGACGTATGACACTAAACTGAAAATTAGTTTTAGACCCATGGGTAAGTAGTACGTCTGGAGTGAGAAAGGCAAGGTGATGACAAGAATGACACCATCCCAACAAGCAAGGAGGTGGGTCAGTCCTGTTAATGGGGGTGATTTGCAGATGCAGAAAATGGCTAGCCTGAATATGTGACTGATGCCATGGATTATTTCAGGTATCAGGCCATTTTGGCAAAAAATGTAAGCTTTTTATAATAGCTTCAGTGTGTAAATTGAAGCCCTGTGATCACTGGACCTTCCAGCAATAACACCAAGGACACATCCAAGTTGTGGAACGTCCTTGAATGGCCCTTTCAGTCCATCATCACAGAAACCAAAGAATGTAAATGAGCTGGAAGCTTTGGTTCATGAAAAATGTTTAATGATTCCAATATAAATGTGTCCGGAGCCTGAGAACACTTACCTGAAACATTTATTTGATGCTATTAAGGGTAAAGGATGCTTCACAAATAATTTAATTAGGTTGAATACTTTTGACAAGACATTTGTGGAGAGAATTAGTTATTTTTTATTTAAAAATGTGGATAAACTGAACTCTTTTTCTCAAAATCACTCAAATGTTTAAAACTTACTTTACTTGATGTGTTTTAATTCACATCACAAGAACGTATTGCTGGTCAGGGGGGTTGAATAATTTTGATTGCAACTATATATATATATATATATATATTTTATTTAATTTCAATTTTTTTCCAATTCATTATCTTGTTAAAATGTTTGCAACCTATGGGGGGAGAAAAAGAGTGCACTGCCTACAGTGCTTGTGATGTGAGAATGTTTTTCATCCTGTCTCAAATTGAGTGTTTTCCTTTGCCTTGTACAATGGGGCTCTGTGTAGCCATTTCCTGGTGTGGCTTAGAATGGCTAGGCTGCAC
This sequence comes from Xyrauchen texanus, assembly GCF_025860055.1. Taxonomy (NCBI): domain Eukaryota; kingdom Metazoa; phylum Chordata; class Actinopteri; order Cypriniformes; family Catostomidae; genus Xyrauchen; species Xyrauchen texanus. The sequence continues at coordinate 37,186,395 of NC_068294.1, read as the reverse complement.
ATGCCTTGCACATCAATGAGTGGCCTGACCAGCAGGACACATGCTGTTCTAGATGGAGATGTCATGCCTTGATTTGAAATAAATTGTGAGCTCTAATCGGTTTACGCAGAACGCGAGGGGGCAGGCTCTTTTTTTTTTTATGCACATGCTTTGAGTTCATTCTAATAGAAACACAGCTGGTTACAGTATACTTTGCTTGCTCTTTTTTTAATTGCGTGCATGTGGTCTGAGGAGTGTGCAATCCATCTTTCACATGAGACTCGGGCTGCAAGAATTTATTGCAGGTATATAATATTCCATAAGAGCATTGAGATAACTTCCTTATTGCTGTGTGGAGATTGGGATAGAATATTACTGGCTGACTGAAGAGAGAGTTCTGGAGACCCAGAGCGCCGGCAGTGCTGCAGCACTTTTGATGCCAGTGGCAAAGATTTATGTCAAGCAGTTTGAAGGTAGTTGTCTACAGATTCAAATCAATGGGTGTGATACTAGATGCTTGCTGTTGGGGGCTTGTCCCCAGGATGTTCTGGCTCAATTCGGCTATGCTTTCAGGCAGCTTCCAAGTTTTTTCCTATGAATCACTATCTCCACTTCCTTCTTTGCACCTTTGGTTTCTGGGTAAGTGACTTCAAGTAAGAGTAATTAATTTTTTTGCACCTCGGAACTTTAATAATATATTCATGATGGTTGGAACTTCGATTCACAGAGATCCAGATCTCTTGAGTAACTGCTCAGCCTACAGGCACATTCATTTTCTTGAAAGAGCTTTGACGTCTAAACTGGAATGTCGCAGCGAGGCACCAGATATTAAGCTTTTTGATTTACTTATTCTCATTATGTGCATTATGTAATGCCAGACCCAAACATAGCCTTTCAGGCCTCAAAAATCGGATGGTTAACACTTCTTACATTACTTAGTCTGTTGTGGTTTTGTATTTGTAACATGGTTTTGTGCTCAGTGTTACAAAAACAGTACTATGTGATGCATAACATGTCCATACATTTTTTAAAGGGACAGTTCACCCAAAAAGGTGTTGTTCCAAACACTTATCACTTTCTTTCTTCTCTGGAACTTAAACAGAGATTTTAGGTGGACTGTAAGTCTTAGTCACCATCTACTTTCATTGCACCTTTGTTTCCATTCAATTAAAGTGAATTGAGACTAAGTATAACATTCTGTCTAACAAACCTTAGTTGTTTTATGAAAGAAAGAATATTCATGCTAGTTTGGAACAACACTAGTGTGATAAAAAAAAAAAGATGATAGAATGTATGTATATTGCAGGTCTACAGGTCTTGGCACACAACAGTACTCTTCATTGCACACTATACTGTTACTTTATTTGATCTCCCAAGACGTCTGCAAGTGGGCTTTAGTGGCCCCTTGATGGTTAATCTCTCAATTGTTTATTTTTTATTAAATAAATGTGGTATATGTTAAAATAAGTTAATGTTTAATGGAACAATTTTATTTTCAGAAATTCACATTAATCACCGAGATTAATAAATCTAATTTGTTCATTGCTAGCTAATGATACATAATTCATGTACAATTGATAACAAATATAACCTGATCGTAAAGTGTTACCAGTTTTACTTATACAAATCAACATGAAATCTAAATTCACCTTATTTACTTTCTTAATACATGTTCTTGGTATTTTTGCTAATTATTTATTGGTGGATGTGATTCAATCAATTTCCAATGAAACAAAAAATCAAGTCTTGCCCTACATTTTTCCACATTGACTTTCCCGTTTGACTTGTAAATGGTCAAATCTGTCACGAGCGGCATTTCATGTTGGCTTTAAAGGATTAGTTCACCCAAACATACAAAATCTCTCATGATTTACTTACCTTTAAGCCATCGCAATGTGTATGGCTTTCCTTCTTCGGCAGAACCCAAGGGAATATTTTTACAAGCACATTTCAGCTCTTTTTGTCCACACTGTCACGATTCCCTTGTTGTCTGCCCTGTGTTTCACTAGTCTTTGTCTCAAACTCCTATTCCCTTTGTAAAAAAACTGCACTTCCCATGATTCCCAGCCCTCATCACTGCCAGCCCTGTGTCATTGTTCTCACCTGATTGTCGTTTGTCATCATCATGTCTCCTGTGTATTTAAACCCTGCTGTTTCTCCATTTCCCTGTCGATTGTTTAATGTTAATGTTTCACTGTTTGGATGTTTTTGATGCCTGTATGTTTTCCTTGCCCTTCGTGGATGTTTCTCCATCCTGTGTTCGTCTTGGATGTCTCTGTGTTTTTGTTTCATTGTTTCTCCTCGTGGATGTTTCTTTTGTTCCTGTTTCTTTTGTTCTTTTGCCTTCACTTTTATTAATAAAGAACCGCATTTAGATCCCCACTCCCTCGTCTGCCCTCGTCTGCATTCCTAACACACACAATGCAAGCGAACAGGTAACATTAGGCTGCTGGCTATTTGACGGTCCAAAAGGCATATTTAGGCAGAATAAATGTAATCCACATGACTCCAGTCGATCAAATAATGTCTTCTGAAGCAAACTCACTTTCTCCAAGACCATCACCACACGCTCCAACCAGAAGCCGTGGATGACTGCGGAGGTGCGCACGCTGCTGAGGTCCTGAGACTCTGCCTTCAGAGCAGGCGATAAGGCAGCCCTAAGAACAGCTAGGGCCAAACTGTCACGGGCAATCAGAGAGGCAAAGCGCGCACACGCCCAGAGAATCCACAGTCACTTCCAGGACAGCTGTGACACGCGGCGCATGTGGCAGGGCATCCAGGCCATCACCAACTACAGGACAACATCAGTTGCCTGTGACAAAGATGCCTCCCTTCCAGATGCGCTGAACGACTTCTACGCTCGGTTTGAAGTGCAGAACGGCGTGATGGCGAGGAAGTCCACCCCTCCTCCCAACGACCAGGTGCTCTGTCTTACCACGGCAGATGTGAGGAAAACTCTACGTAGAGTCAACCCACGGAAGGCTGCTGGACCAGACAACATTCCTGGCAGAGTGCTCAGAGGATGTGCAGACCAGCTAGCAGATGTTCTTACCGACATCTTCAACATCTCTCTGAGCAGCGCCGTTGTTCCAACGTGCTTCAAGGCCACCACCATCATCCCCATGCCAAAGAAGTCTTCAGTGTCCTGCCTCAACGACTACCGTCCCGTCGCGACTTACACCCATCATCATGAAGTGCTTCGAGAGGCTCGTCATGAGGCAGATTAAGACCCAGCTGCCCCCTCACTAGACCACTGCAGTTTGCGTATCGTTCAAACCGTTCAGCGGACGATGCCATCACCACAACCCTCCATCTGGCCTTCACCCACCTAGACAATAAGGACTCATACATTCGAATGCTGTTCATAGATTTCAGCTCAGCATTCAACACAATCATTCCCCAGCACCTGATTGGAAAGCTGAACCTGCTGGGCCTGGACACCTCCCTCTGCAACTGGATCCTGGACTTCCTGACTGGGAGACCTCAGTCAGTCCGGATCGGGAACAGCATCTCCACCACCACCACACTGAGCACTGGGGCCCCCAGGGCTGTGTGCTCAGTCCACTGTTGTTCACTCTGCTGACTCACGACTGTGCAGCAATGCACAGCTCGAATCACATCATCAAGTTCGCCGATGACACGCGACCGTGGTGGGTCTCATCAGCAAGAACAACGAGTCAGCATACAGAGAGGAGGTGCAGCGGCTGACGAACTGGTGTAGAGCCAACAACCTGTCCCTGAATGTCGACAAAACAAAAGAGATGGTTGTTGACTTTAGGAGAGCACAAGGTGAACACACTCCGCTGAACATCGACGGCTCCTCTGTGGAGATCGTCAAGAGCACCAAATTCCTTGGTGTTCACCTGGCGGAGAACCTCACCTGGTCCCTCAACACCAGCTCTATCACCAAGAAAGCCCAGCAGCGTCTCTACTTTCTTCGAAGGCTGAGGAAAGCACATCTCCCAACCCCCATCCTCACTACATTCTATAGAGGGACTATTGAGAGCATCCTGAGCAGCTGCATCACTGCCTGGTTTGGGACTTGCACCGTTTCGGACCGCAAAGCCCTGCAGAGGATAGTGAGGACAGCTGAGAAGATCATTGGGGTCTCTCTTCCCTCCATCAAAGACATTTACAAAAAACACTGTATCCGCAAAGCAACCAGCATTGTGGACGACCCCACACACCCCTCACACAAACTCTTTACCCTCCTCCCGTCTGGCAAGAGGTACCGAAGCATTCGGGCCCTCACGGCCAGACTGTGTAACAGCTTCTTCCCCAAGCCATCAGACTCTTCAATACTCAGAGACTGGTTTGACACACACGTGTCCTGAGTTGCACTTTAATAACTGTCACTTTATAACTGTCTGCTACCTCAATAACTGCTATGTGCATAGAACATTATCTCATAGTATGTTATGTTTACATTTTTAGAAACTGTCATCTTTTTGCACTACTGAGTACTGGTCGGCGCTGCACTGTCTATTGTCCTGTTCATTGTCAGTAATTTGTTGTACTGTCCTGTACTTTTTGCACATGTTTGCACGTGCACTTTATATAGGTATATATAGGTAGTTTATATAGGTATTTTATTTCGTTGTGTAGTCTCATGTGGTCCTATGTTGGTCCTTTGTTGTTTTTATGTAGCACCATGGTCCTGGAGGAACGTTGTCTCGTTTTGCTGTGTACTGTACTAACTGTATATGGTTGAAACGACAATAAAAACCACTTGACTTGACTTGACTTGAAACTGATAAGTTGGTGTAAGAAACAAATAGAAAATTAAAAAGTTTAACTTCAAATCGTTACTTCCATCCAGTGCTGGGGTGCTGTTTGAAATGTAACTAACTCTCACATGATGTTCGTTCCTCTGTTGTATACAAAGTGCGCACTTCCGACTTCTCATGTGAACATTAAAGATAATAAAGTTTAATTATCTATTTGTTTTTTTACACAAACTTATCGATTTGCTTCTGAAGACATTAATTGATTGACTGGAGTTGTGTGGATTACATTTATTCTGCCTAAATATGCCTTTTGGACCGTCAAATAGCCAGCAGCCTAATAGTTCCTGTTTGCTTGCATTGTGTGGACAAAAAGAGCTGAATTGTGCTTGGAAAAATATTCCCTTCGGTTCTGCTGAAGAAGGAAAGACATACACATCTGGGATGGCTTAAAAGTAAATAAATCATGAGAGGATTTTCATTTTGGAGTGAACTAACCCTTTAAGGTTGCTATACCAAATTTCTAAACATGAAATATTACTTAGGACAAAATATTCCAAATGTACAATGCTCTTGTGGGCATCTCAGTAGAATCTAGCCAGTGTTTGTCAAAAGCTGACAGGGCAAACGGAACCATCCAAAGGCTGAAGACATGACATTTAACACCAAGCCCCGCAGCCCCAGAACAAACAAGCTTTCAGTGTAATGAAGATCTTGTGTACTTGTTTGTGCAAAAACAGCAGGGGTGTGTGTATGATTTTCGGGAGTCAGATTTAGAGGGATATTTTTGTGTGTAGTCATTTTTCTGCTGTGTCTTTTTGATGAATAATGTATTTGCTTCTTAGCCGCGTAATCATTTAGGCATTAATGATGAGCCGTGTTGGAAGCTGACAGGATGTTTTGCACAACTTGAGCAAACTGCCTCATAGAGCTCAATGACAGCCAAGGTATTTTTCTGGAAACAAGTGCAAAACTTCATACATCTATGAATATGTGATGTACCATGTGTAAAAATGCACAGACATAATTCTCTTAAAGGGATAGTTCAACCAAAAATGAACAAAAATGAAAGAAATGGAAATTCCTTTATCCCTCACTCACCCTCACAACGTTCCAAACCCCTATGAATTTCATGAAGCACAAAAGGATAATATTTTCAGAATGAAAGTATTATCATTCAGAAAGAATTTTCAGTTTATACTGCTCTTTCCCATACAATGAAAGGGATGGCTGTAACATAAAAGTAGTCAATATGACTTGTGCATTATATTCAAAGTCCTTTGAAGCCATAGAATACCAGTGGGTGAAAAACAAAACAAAAATTTTAATTTGAAATGGGAAGAAAAGATTTTCAGTGCATAACGACTTAAATTTATCTTCCTCTCACAAAGCTATTGTATGTCTTCACTAGACTTGGAATATACCACATGTGTCATATGGAATGCTTTTATGGAGCTCTACAACCTCAGTCCCTTTCATCATGTCAATAAGAGCAGCGTGGACATTCTTCGAAGAGTCTCCTTTTGTATTCCATGACAGAAAATGTTGTGTGGGTTTGGAAGAGCATTTTGGGTAAACTATTCCTATAAAAATAAAGAAAGGGATATGAATTATTTTCCTATATACCAGCATTATAAATGGTTTTGAACCTTTTTTATACCATGCTTTGAACTAAGCTATACATGACAGAGGCATGAAAAAACATGTTTTTCGTATTTACACTGAATAATGGTATTTTTCACAGCCATGTGTATACTTGTGTACGGTTCACATCTCTGTTCACATTTCCTATAAGATAACTGCACAATAACCTATAAAAAAAATTAAAGCAAAAGATCTGACCTTGTGTCAATGCATTTAAATGGAAAATGAAAGATAATTTATCAATACAAAGAAAACAATGAGGGAGTGATGAATGGAACAACATTAAGTCAAAGCATTTGGCTTGCATTTCCACTGCAAGTAAAGTTCACTGAGAGTGCTAGCAGTAATGGAGATGAGAAAGTGATGCGAATATATCTGAAACATCAAAACTGACCTTCATGTTCAGGGAAAGATATATGGTCAGTGTGATGACCTGTGTCTTTATCAGTATCCAATGTATGCTAGATGATGTTATTGAATGGTTCCACTTAGATAATAACCATAAACTTTGATCACTGTAATCATTATTTTCCACTCAAGGTTTGAAGAAGCATCATCAACTTGAATATAAGAAATGAATTTATTGGCGTGTTTGACAGGGCATGGCAAGAATTCTAGAATAAATATGCCCTTTTCCTTGAGGTTATGGTCTGAACATATGAACTGAAGTACAATGGTGCATTCATTGCTGTCCTCTGAATTTATTTCCAGGGAGCTGCAAACCAGCGGAGAAAGAGCACTCCATGGAAAATACTTTATTTGAACTCTATGGTATGCATTTAGAAACGTCATGCCCATTTAAACTAAGGGGACACATGCCCCCTCAGATTTTTGGGCCAAGTGGATTTTAATGCAACTTTTTTGATAATTAAGTTGAATGATTATTGATGTGTCTGTCTAAATTGTGGAGTCACCCTTCAGCTGTCTAAATTTGGTCTGTCCAATCCAGTCACACATTCAGCAGATCCTTTGCTATAAACTGGAAATTCTGTCATCATCTGCCAATCTTCTTGTGACTCAAAAGATGTGCCTTTTTTTCCAGTGCTTGTTTTTCCCACACAAAATGAGTTATCAAAATGTAAAAGCTGCTTATTTCAATACAGCAAAACATGCATGGTGATAACTGGCAATTTTGCAAATTCAGTGTTTTTAAAAAAAGTATTTTTCATGCTAAATGTTTTAGATCTTAAAACAATATATATCCTAAAACAAAGGCAACCTGAGCAAACACAATATACAATTTTCATACACACACACACACACACACACACACACACACACACACACACACACACACACACACACACACACACACACATATATTGTATATAGTATTTTTTAATGAAGCAAAAAATTATCCAACAACTATATCTCCCATGTGATAAAATAACTGCCCCCTTAAACTTAATAGCTGGCCATGCCACCTTTAGCAGCAACAACTGCAACCAAATGCTTCCCATAACTGGAGATCAGTCTTTCACAAAGCAGTGGTGGAATTTTGGCCCACTCTTCTTTGCAGAACTGCTTTAGTTCAGCCACATTTAAGGGGTTTCTGCCCCTTTAAGGTCTTGTCACAAGATCTCAATTGGGTACAAGTCCGGATTTTGACTAGGCCACTCCAAAACAAGAATTTAGCCATTTAGAGGTGGATTTCCTCCTATGTTTGGATCATTGTCTTGCTGCATAATCCAGTTGCACTTGAGCTTCAACTCAAGGACTGATGAACAGATGTTCTCCTTTAGGATTTCTGGTAGAGAGCAGAATTCATGCAAGTAGCACTGGCCATGAAGCAGCAAAGCATCCCCACACCATGCTTGACCATAGGTATGATGATCTTTTTGTGGAATTCGGTGTTTGATTAAGCCAGATGTAATGGGACCCCTGTCTTCCAAACAGTTCCACTTTTGACTCATCGGTCCACAGAACATTCTTCCAAAATGGTTTGAGGGTCATCAAGGTGTGTTTTGCAATATTTAGACAAGCCTTAATGTTCTTCTGGGTATATATATATATATATTTCTTATATATATATTCTTCAAACATCACTTGTCTCATATTTTAACTCAAGCATGATATTCACTGACACATTTGTTGACTTGGTCCATAAAATTCAATACTAAACAAATCTTAAAGGCATCTTACACTAATACCAACACTTTGGTCATTTCTTAGAATCTTAATTGTGGCATCAAGTGAGCCAATACCACCATTAGTGCCCCCTCAAAGAAATAGGTGCATGGTGCCTCTAAATGAAATAATGCAAAAGTAGCTCAAATATCAGAGAAACTTAGCCCATTTTTTTTATTATGAAGCCAGGTCTCATTCACACATAACTGGCTTAATGGTGTACTAAAGCAATTGGCTTTCAACTCAGTGTGTTAAACACGTTCATTGATTTCCACAGGGGTAATGGTCATAGCTATTTGCTTCCATAAGTGTTTTGACATAGAGTGAGCTTGCTGCCGAAAGATAAAAGAATTATAGGAGTAAAACTGTGAAAACAGCAGGTGACGATTTTACAAAGATCAAAGCCCTTGTGTTGCATTTGGTATATCTCTTTTATTGTAGCTCACTAATGCTGTCAGAGAAAAATCAAAGTCCTCATTGTCAGCTAAATGTTGACACAGATCTATGCTAAATAAAACAGAAGCAATGCTGATGTTGTTTAAAAAAAAAGTTTTTAATGCGTGGCAAATGCTGTTGCCTGCAGGAAGCTTTCTAAAAATCCCTTTTTGGCATTGAAAGATTTGTTTGAAGTACAGCTGCTTCTTGGCAAGTGCATTTTCACTGTGCAAATTTAAACAGCTGGGGACCTTGCAAAAAAATATAAAACTATAATAATTTCTATACCTTGACTTTGAGCAAAAATATATCCATATAAAAAAGAAGAAAAAAAAAACATACTGCTATGCTTTCGATCATTGTCTTGCTGCATTATCCAGTTGTGCTTGAGCTTCACGGACTGATGACCAGACGTTTTCCTTTAGGATTTTCTGGTAGAGAGCAGAATTCATGTTTCACTCAATTATTGCAAGTAGTACTGTCCCTGAAGCAGCAAACCATCCCCACACCATCACACTATCCCCACCATGCTTGGCTGTAGATATAATGTTCTTTTTGTGGAATTCTGTGTTTGATTTATGCCAGATGTAACAGGACCCGTCTTCCAAACAGTTCCACTTTCAACTCGTCCACAGAACATTCTTCCAAAATTGTTTTAGGATCATCAAGGTGTGTTTTGGCAATATTCACACAAGCCTTGTTCAATGTTCTTCTGGGTTAGCAGTGGTTTTCGCCTCGCCACTCTTCCATGGATGGCAATTTTGGCCAGTGTCTTCCTGATAGTGGAGTCATGAACAGTAACCTTTTTGATGCAAGAGGCCTGCAGTCCTTTAGATGTTGTCCTTGGCTTTTTTGGACTTCCTGGATGAGTTATTGCTGTGGTCTTGGAGGAATTTTGGCAGGTCGGCCACTTCAGGGAAGGTTCACTACTGTGCCAAGTTTTCTCCATTTGGAGATAATGACTCTCACTTTGGTTCCTTGGAGTCCCAGAGACTTTGAAATAGCTTTGTGACCCTTCCCATTGTGATGTATTTCAATCACTTTTTTCCTCATCATTTCTGGAATTTCTTTCGACCTTGGCATAGTGTGCTACTGAGTGAGATCTTTAAGACAAATTCATGCTGCTGAAAAAGTTCTAGTTAGGTGTTGTTGATTTGATTGAACAGGACTGGCAGTAATCAGGCTTGGATGGATATCTTTTTGCTTCAATAAATAACATTATTATGAATTGTCTTTTTTTTACGTAGATTGCCTTTATTTCATGTAAGATTTTGTTTGAATTTTTAAAAATACTTTGTATGAGATAAACATAAAAACAGAAGAAATCAGGATGGAGCAAATACTTTTTCACAGCACTGTATATGTAATCAGTTCATTTATTTACTTACAGTTTCCAAAGGTTTGTGTACATGCATCACAGGACATATAAGTAAGTTTTGGTATTTTGTTAAAAGTCAAAAAAATTCCCACCTCTGTATAATTTTCACCACATCTTACATTTTGTATAGTGGTTAAAAGAATTATGTAATGGAAATTACCTTTTTATAGTTTTTGAATAAAATGGCTGACTCCTTTATCTAATTTCATAGATAACATTTTATTTATCATAAATACATGCAATTAAATAATATGTTTAAACTTTTTGCCTAATTTGGCAAAATTACAGCTTGATTGGATATAAAACCCAATTCAAATATTGTGCTCACATGGGATATGATTATAAATATATATATATATATATATATATATATATAAGCAATAACACATGAACAAGAGTGCGATATGGCCCTACAGCACTGCTGTAATTCGGACGCAGGCCGAGTGCCTTATGTAATCATAGCAGTGTTGATTTAGGGCCATATATGAAAGTATGCGATATATGCGATATTGCTTACATACAACAGTTCAATGAACAAGCACATTTAAAAAAAATGAGGAAAAACTGAGTAATGTCATAAAAACGCATTTGTGCATGGAACTACTTTCCTACGCAATGGATCAGAATCTGTCATTGCTGGTTCAAACCAAATGATGCGTCCAAGCCTTCTTTAGTAATTCAAAAATGTCACTTCATAAATAGTATGAAGTGACATTTTTTGCAAGTAATCAGTAATCAGACATATTTTGCAAGTTCTCCCACTTGGAAATCATGGAGGGGTCTGAAATTGTCATCATAGGTGCATGTCCACTGTGAGAGACATAATCTAAAAAAAAAATCCAGAAATCACAATGTATGATTTTTTAACTATTTATTTGTATGATACAGCTGCAAATAAGTATTTGAACACCTGAGAAAATCAATGTTAATATTTGGTACAGTAGCCTTTGTTTGCAATTACAGAGGTCAAACGTTTCCTGTAGTTTTTCACCAGGTTTGCACACACTGCAGGAGGGATTTTGGCCCACTCCTCCACACAGATCTTCTCTAGATCAGTCAGGTTTCTGGGCTGTCGCTGAGAAACACAGAGTTTGAGCTCCCTCCAAAGATTCTCTATTGGGTTTAGGTCTAGAGACTGGCTAGGCCACGCCAGAACCTTGATATGCTTCTTACAGAGCCACTCCTTGGTTATCCTGGCTGTCTGCTTCGGGTCATTGTCATGTTGGAAGACCCAGCCTCGACCCATCTTCAATGCTCTAACTGAGGGAAGGAGGTTGTTCCCCAAAATCTCGCAATACATGGCCCCGGTCATCCTCTCCTTAATACAGTGCAGTCGCCCTGTCCCATGTGCAGAAAAACACCCCCAAAGCATGATGCTACCACCCCCATGCTTCACAGTATGGATGGTGTTCTTGGGATGGTACTCATCATTCTTCTTCCTCCAAACACGGTTAGTGGAATTATGACCAAAAAGTTCTATTTTGGTCTCATCTGACCACATGACTTTCTCCCATGACTCCTCTGGATCATCCAAATGGTCATTGGCAAACTTAAGACGGGCCTTGACATGTGCAGGGGAACCTTCCGTGCCATGCATGATTTCAAACCATGACGTCTTAGTGTATTACCAACAGTAACCTTGGAAACGGTGGTCCCAGCTCTTTTCAGGTCATTGACCAGCTCCTCCTGTGTAGTTCTGGGCTGATTTCTCACCTTTCTTAGGATCATTGAGACCCCACGAGGTGAGATCTTGCATGGAGCCCCAGTCCGAGGGAGATTGACAGTCATGTTTAGCTTCCATTTTCTAATGATTGCTCCAACAGTGGACCTTATTTCACCAAGCTGCTTGGCAATTTCCCCGTAGCCCTTTCCAGCCTTGTGGAGGTGTACTATTTTGTCTCTAGTGTCTTTGGACAGCCCTTTGGTCTTGGCCATGTTAGTAGTTGGACTCTTACTGATTGTATGGGGTGGACAGGTGTCTTTATGCAGCTAACGACCTCAAACAGGTGCATCTAATTTAGGATAATAAATGGAGTGGAGGTGGACATTTTAAAGGCAGACTAACAGGTCTTTGAGGGTCAGAATTCTAGCTGATAGACAGGTGTTCAAATACTTATTTGCAGCTGTATCATACAAATAAATAGTTAAAAAATCATATATTGTGATTTCTGGATTTTTTTTTTTAGATTATGTCTCTCACAGTGGACATGCACCTATGATGACAATTTCAGACCCCTCCATGATTTCCAAGTGGGAGAACTTGCAAAATAGCAGGGTGTTCAAATACTTATTTTCCTCACTGTATATACAAATCTTACAGGCATCTCATATTAACACCAACAACTACCAAGTTTTTTAAAAAGTGGTAGTTTTTCTTTGGTCATTTCTTAGAATCTTAATTGTGACATCAAGTGATCCAGTAACGCCATTAGTGCCCCCACAAATAATAGGTGCATGGTGTCTCTACATGAAATAATGCAAAAAACAAGCTAAAATATCAGAGAAACTTTGGCCATTTTTTTTTCATTATGAAACTAGGTCTCGTTCACACATAACTGGCTTAATGGTGTACTAAAGCAATTGGCTTTCAACTCAGTGTGTTAAACACATGTTCATTGATTTTCACAGGGGTAATGGTCATAGCTATTTGCTCCCATAAGTGTTTTGACATAGAATGATCTTGCTGCCGAAATAAAAAAAAAATTATAAGAGTAAAACTGTGAAAACAGCGGGTGATGATTTTACAAAGATCAAAGCCCTTGTGTTGCATTTGGTATATCTCTTTTGTTGTAGCTCACTAATGCTGTCAGAGAAAAACTGAAGTCCTCGTTGTCAGCTAAATGTTCACACAGATCTATGCTGAATAAAAGACAAGCAATGCTGGCGTTGTCTAAAAAAAATGTTTTTTTTTAATGTGTGGCAAATGCTGTTGCTTGCAGGAAGCTTTCTTTTTGGCATTGAAAGAGTTGTTTGAAGTACAGCTGCTTCTTTAAACGAGGCAAGTGCATTTTCACTGTGCAAATTGAAACAGCTGGGGACCTTGCAAAAAAAAAAAAGATTTTCTATAGCTTGACTTTGAGCAAAAACACGTCCATATATATATATATAAACTGTGGTTTAAGAGCTGAAAGTACAGCTAATGTTGGGTTGATAGTTGCCCGAGGTAGAAAATCCAATAAGTCCATATTCAATAAGATATTTGAGGAATTTGCCTGATAAAATTAGATTTGCATAGCCCTGAGTTATAATTCATATTTGATACAAATACTCTTGATGTATTGAGTATAACCATTTTGGGAATACCTAAGTATTAATGGAATAGTTCATCTAAACATTGAAAATTCTGTCATCAGTCACTCACCAATATTTCATATCTTCTGTGGAAAACAGATATGTTTAGCAGTTTTACAGAATATGAAAGCATAAAAAAATACACCATTGAATTTGTCCATATGACGCTATTTCGAAGTCTTCTGAAGCCATATAATAGCTGTACAGTGAAGAACAAACCAAAAATACTTCAAATATATTCAAACAGGATTAATAATATCAATGACTGATTCTTGTGTGTCTCATTACCAGTTTTGAATGGGCAAGACTTGAGAGCTGTGGTGGAGGGAATAATTAAATAAAAATAATTTGTATCTGTTTTTTTAACACACATGCTACACATGCTTTTTATGGTACTGTTTTGTCTTTTATAGAGATTGACAATTACCAGACACTGTATGTTTTCATTGCATGGAAAAGAGCAGCTTGCTTGGACATTCTGCCGAACATGACTGTAACGGGTAAAGGTGGGCGAGGAGGAGGCGGGAACTGGCTGAACACTCAAAGTAAGTTTTAATAACATAAATTAACTCAAATCAACTTAAACACAAACACATAGATACACACACCCAGCGGGCCGCATGTGACTCTCTCACTCTCTCAAACTGGCGCCTCCGGCTCATCTTTATCCCTATCCCGGCTGATTAGCCCAATTCAGGGCTGGGCGTGTGTCCTCATGGCTCGGCTCTGCCCTCCTCCTCATCACACTCCTCCATCACCCGAATCAAGCCATGCCCCAGCATGATGTACTCCACTCCCTTCCCTCCCTCTCCGGCCATGTGTGTGTCTCTCTCTCTCTGGGCTTTGGTGTGGGCTCCTCTTTTCGCTCGTCCCGAATTACTGCAACAAGAAACAGCTGTTAGACTTAGTTATCACCCAGGTATGAATCCTTACCACTTTCCCTCTCTCTGGACGGACGCTCAACCATGCCCTCACCACAATTACCTTTTGTGTTCCATATAGAAAAAAGAACGTCATATAGCTTTGAAACTAAATTATGGTGAGTAAATGATGATATCATTTGTAATTCTGGTTGAACTAACACTTTAATTATTGGATTTTGTGGTTTTATGAGAACACCCTGAGGCTGCTGTTACCAGACCATTTAAAGACAAAGGGAGAAGGGCAGTGAAAAATGATATCTCGGTCACTTAAATTCAAACAAGAAAAAATCTGTTGATACTTTTGGCCAGTCCTGATATGCGCAGTCCCGCACTATCCATCATTTCAGAAGGATGTTTATTTTGGGCTGTTCACTCACCTTGGTCTTCCTCGGTCTGCATGCAGGCCAACATGGAAAACCTGGTGACATCAGTCCGTCCATGTTAATCAGCCTTTCTTCCCCAGAGGACCCAGTAGTCACAGATGATGGTTCAGATTTCACGAAGATCGATTTAGGCCCAGTCTGTGTTAGCGGGGGAACATGTCCGTATCAAAATGCTAGTCAGTGGCATGCTGCTGACTACTGTGCCCCGGAGGACATATTAGAACATCATGCCTCCTGAAATCGCACAAGAGAAGAGAAAGCAATGGCGATCCGTCAGAGGAGATTTAGGGGTCCTCTGAGCCTCCTCACAAATGTATTCAAAATCAACTTATGTGATCAAATTAACTGTTGTTTTAATCAGTTTACCCTCTAATGTGCATAACTGAGATGTATATAATGTAAAATGAATATGCATTTGGGTGATTCTTACGAAACCCATCAAGAAATGCCTAGGTCACTTTTCAGCACAAAACCAAAAAAATGCGTGCGAGAGGCCTTTTCACTCTCGCACGCACTCGCAAGCATGCGCGCACGCGCACGCCCACCCACACGCACACTCTTTCTCTCTTCTGCTTCGTTCTGCAGGCCCTCTCTCTACCCGCACCTGTTAGTCATCACAATTAGCGCTCGCGCTGATTTGCTTTGACACCTGTTTCTACTTTTCCCTGAGTTTGCACCCTTTATCTGGTGTTTGTTCTGGTAGATTCTTTGTCGGATTATTGTTGCATGTTACACATTACAGGTTCTGCGACCTTCATGTCTTTACAGTTTGATGCTTACCCTGTTTTGTCCTGTTTTTCTGGATCAGTCTTGCTTCTAAGTTTTTTCCATGCCCTGCTGTTGCTGCTGCATGTGAACCTGTTCGGTTCTCTCTCCCTGACTGAGACTGCGACCCCTGTTCATCAAGTCTGCTCCAAGGGAGTCCTGATCTGTTTTTTTCATCGTGACAGGAGTCCGCTCTTTTCTTTAAGTTACTCTATCCAGTTCTCTGTGCATTAACGAGAGACTGCCTTTTTTGTTATATCTTCATTAAAGGACTGTTATACCTGTCATCACTGCTTTTGGATCCATCATTTTACCTGTGACAGAATAATCCGACCACATACATGGATCCAGCAGATGAGATGCCCATCCGGGCGGCGGTCCAGATCCAGGGAACTATGCTCGGCAGACATGAGGAGGAGTTGGCCGCCGCTCTTCAGTCCGTGAGGAGTCTTACAGCTCAAGTGTCTGATTTGTCTGCTCGTTTGCTTCACCAGGAATCTTCCTTATCTCACAACCGACAGCTGCCTCCTGAGCCGCGAATCAACAATCCTTCCTGTTATGCTGGTGAGCCGACTGAGTGCAGAGCCTTTCTCATTCAATGTGAGATTGTTTTTTCTCTTCAGCCTCAGACGTATGCGGAGGATCAGGCTCGCGTTGCATATGTTCTCTCTCTCCTCACGGGACGTGCACGCGAGTGGGGAACGTCGGTCTGGGAGGCACAATCTGCATGCTGTAGTAAGTACGGGTCTTTCAAAGACGAGATGATTAAGGTCTTTGATAGATCCGTCTTCGGCAGTGAAGCTTCACGTCTTCTTGCTGTTCTACGTCAGGGCAGAAGATCTGTGGCCGACTTCGCTATTGAGTTCCGTACACTAGCAACTACTAGTGAGTGGAATGAGCCTGCACTAGTCGCCCGCTTTCTTGAAGGGTTGAACTCTGACCTTAAGGAGGAGATTTACGCACGGGGGTCGCCTACTCAGCTCGATCAGCTCATCGATCTGGCCATTCGCCTGGACAAGTGTTTCGAGCAGAGGCGACGAGTTCGTTCTCCCTTTTCCACGTCAGGTGACAGTTTTTCTTCTGCTACTGTTCCCGTTCAGAACCAGCCTGAGGTTGAGTCCATGCAGGTTGGGAGCGTGCGCATCTCCCCGGAGGAACGACAGCGGCGAATAATCAATCGTCTCTGTCTCTACTGTGGTACGGCTGGTCAGTTTGTTTCATCCTGCAGTTTAAAAGCCAAGGCTCGCCAGTAGACGGAGGAGTACTGCTGAGCGCTTCTGTCATCTCCTCATCACCCAGGTCTCGAACTACTATCTCCGCTGTTATCCGTCGGCCTGGTTTCTCTGCTACTGGTCTTGCTCTCATCGACTCAGGTGCAGAGGGCAATTTCATCGATGAGAAGTGGGCTCGTGAACACAAGATTCCCTTGGTCGATTTGACTGAGACTGCCTCTGTCTTTGCCCTGGATGGCAGAGAACTCACTTCGGTTCGTCGGCGTCACCAGTCCGGTTAGTCTCACTGTTTCGGAAATCATCAAGAGACTATTTCTTTTTATGTTTTTCAGTCTCCCTTTACCCCGTTGTTTTAGGACATCCCTGGCTTATTCAACATAATCCTCAGATTGACTGGGTTAAGGGGTCTATTCATTCATGGAATTTATCTTGTCATGTTAATTGTCTGGTATCTGCGGTCTCTCCCGTGTCTTCTGTCTCTGTGTTTCAGGAAGTTCCTGAGGATTTGTCTGGAGTCCCGGAGGAGTACCATGATCTGCGGGCGGTCTTCAGTCGCTCCCGGGCAGTTTCTTTACTGCCTCACCGTCCGTACGACTGCTCTATCGAACTCCTACCTGACACCATGCCTCCTCGCGGTAGACTGTACTCCCTTTCAGCGCCCGAACGAGAGGCTCTGGAGAAATATCTCACAGAGTCCCTCGACGCGGGGATCATTGTTCCTTCTTCGTCTCCCGCCGGTGCTGGGTTTTTCTTTGTAAAGAAGAAGGATGGGTCTTTGCGTCCTTGTATCGACTATCGAGGGCTGAACGACATAACAGTCAAGAACCGTTATCCCTTGCCTCTTATGTCCTCTGCTTTTGAGATCCTTCAGGGCGCAAAGATATTTACAAAGTTAGACTTGCGCAACGCTTACCATTTGGTGCGTATCAAGGAGGGAGACGAGTGGAAGACCGCGTTCAACACTCCTGTCGGGCACTTTGAATACCGGGTTTTACCTTTCGGTCTGGTCAACTCTCCCGCTGTTTTTCAAGCCTTAGTAAACGATGTCTTGAGAGACATGCTTAACGTTTTTGTTTTAGTTTACCTGGATGACATCTTAATTTTCTCACCATCTCTCCAAGTACACGTTCAACACGTTCGCCGCGTCCTGCAGCATTTATTAGAGAATCGCCTTTTTGTTAAAGCTGAGAAATGCGCGTTTCACGCCCAATCGGTTACTTTCCTCGGTTCGGTTGTTTCAGCGGAGGGGATTAGTATGGACCCTGACAAGGTTCGAGCAGTTCTCGATTGGGCTGTTCCTGATTCTCGAGTCTCGCTCCAACGATTTCTGGGGTTTGCAAATTTTTACCGGCGCTTTATTCGAAACTTTAGCCAGGTTGCCGCTCCCCTTACCGCCCTCACCTTGTCCAAGACCAAGTTTGCTTGGTTCTTGGACTGCAACCCCTGTTCATCAAGTCTGCTCCAAGGGAGTCCTGATCTGTTTTTTTCATCGTGACAGGAGTCCGCTCTTTTCTTTAAGTTACTCTATCCAGTTCTCTGTGCATTAACGAGAGACTGCCTTTTTTTGTTATATCTTCATTAAAGGACTGTTATACCTGTCATCACTGCTTTTGGATCCATCATTTTACCTGTGACAGCATAGGGATGATCACTTCTGAAACACAACTATAGTAGGGCAAATCTCAAAACCATTTGAAAGACTGAATAGCAAGAAGCGGAAGATGGAGTTCTTCTACAAATGTGAGTAGATGATAGCTGGAATGCCAAATGGGGCCCTTTATTCTTTCATAAATGTTTGTTTTGGTCACAGTCTGTCGATGACACTGCTTGATTTGTTCTGTTTGTTTACTCATGTCATGTATATTGACAAGCATTAATTTTCAGGACTATTATAAGATATTGAAGAGAGATTGTCTTTGATTGGCATAACTATTTTTAAATACCAATATACAGTATATACTGTATGTATATATTTACTGAAATGTTTGAAATTAGTTTTGTAGACAAAAATATAATTGTGCCACATATTAATTTATTTAATTATAAAACTAAACAATATTTTTTTTTTAAATTGATGATCAAATGATAAAGAAAAGCAATAAGTGCCAAACATAGATGGGAACTCCTTCAATACTGTTTAAAAAGCATCCCAGGGTGATACCTCAAGAATTTGTTTGAGAAAATGTCAAGAGTACATGTCTGCAAATTCTAGGCAAAGGGTGACTTCTTTGAAGATGCTAAAATATAACACAGTTTTGATTTATTTTGGATTTTGTTTAGTCACAACATAATTCCCATTGTTCCATTTATGTTATTCCATAGTTTTAATGACTTAACTATTATCCTAAAATGTGAAGAAAAAAAAATTATTATAAAGAATGTGTGTGTTCCAAAACATATATATATATATATATATATATATATATATATATATACACGCACCGATCATTCACAGCATTAAAACCACCTGCCTAATATTGTGTAGGTCCCCCTCGTGCCGCCAAAGCAGTGCCAACCCGCATCTTTGTACAGAGCTGTTTTTTTTTGCAGTAAATTCTAGAGACTGTTGTGCGTGAAAATCCCAGGAGATCAGCAGTTATGGAAATACTCAAACCAGCCCATTTGGCACCAACAATCACCCATGCATTATGTAATCAGTCAATCATGTGGCAGCAGTGCATTGCATAAAATCATGCAGATAATGTTCACATCAACCATCAGCATGGGGGAAAATGTTATCTTAGTGATTTTGAGCATGCATGATTGCTGATGCTGGTTTTAGTATTTTTATATACTGTATATATTTATATTGGCTTAATTAATCAAAATTGATTTACATATGTGCCTCGCTGGAATATTCCCTCAGGAATTAAACATCACTGGGAGAAAGTCTCTCTCTTGTTATTTCATTTACCTCTCTCTCGAATTATCAAGCCACCACCACTACAGTCATTTGTCTATTTAGGACCAGTCAAATAAAGACTATACTGTCATTTTCCCTAAAAGGTAAATCATGAGCTAATAATTTTCAATGCAACTGGTTTATTGCAGCCAGCCAAGCCAGTGAATGGTTGAGGGGTGACATCAATCCCCATTCTGAAGTGATGCGATGTTTGTGCAGGCTATTTCATATGATGTATTTGGCACTGGTCTCATACCACATGCTCATTTCATACTTTGATGCACATATAGGACGTCTGTGACTGGATGCATGTGGAAAAAATGGAATAACCGGACTTCAAACTGTTGGTGGAGAAACTATAACGAGCAGTAATATTCTGTAACGGTGTTCTTTTTTATTATGTTTTTGGTAACACTTTACAATTAGGTGTAATTTGTTAACATTAGTTAACAACATGTATAAACATGAACTAACAATGAACAATATTTATTAAACATTTATTAATTTTGGTTAATTTCATAATATAGTAATACACTTTTAAAATCAAAAGTTGTATATGTTAACATTAGTTAATGCACTATGAACCAACATGAACTAACAATGAACAATTTTATTTCTATTAACTAACATTACCAAAGATTAATACATGTTGTAAAAATAGATATTGTTCATTGTTAATTCATGATACCAAATGCATTAACTAATGTTAACAATGGAACCTTATTGTAACGTTTTACCATTTTTGTTTTCCAACAAGTACCATGATTAAACACCACATTGCAATTTTTTTGTAATATTGTAATGAGCAAGCAGCTTTAAAGAGATCATTAATCCAACAATTCTACTAAAATGTCCAACCTCTCTCCTCTCCTATCCATCCATTGGGATGTCCACTTGAATTTTTTTTAAAATCATTTTGTTTGTATGGTTCATTTAAAATAAAAAAAATAAAATAAGATTTGCCTAATTTCAGATTTGCCTAATTTCCTGTATATTGTGGGCTCTATTTTCGTTACGCACACAAAGCATACGCTACATCTAATCCAATTTTTGTGAGAGCACTAATCCTAAGCACAATTTTCGTGCCAGCGTAGGTCGCCGTGGGTGGGAGTGTTTGCGCTATCTGTGAGTGTATGTGTGTAAAGTGTGGTTGTATTTTATGTTAATGAAGTGGAGCAATGAGCAATTTGCTATTTTCCTGAGTAATAGGTAATTGCGCTAAGATGTTTCAAAAGCAGGTCTACTTCAGAGTAAAGTCTAAACTCAGTTCCTGCATTTGCATTTTGGAGATTCCACCAGCAGGTGGTAATAAAGTTAACTCTGAATATAAAGTGGATCAAATTATGTCCCTGTTGTAGCCGTTTTGTGAAACAAATATTTATGAAATTTGTGTCTATTATTATTATTATTATTATTATTATTATTATTATGTTTATATTTACAATTGTAGGCCTTACTATGATCTAATTTGTATTGGGTTTTTCCACCTATTGTCGTAGATTGATTTTCATGTCACTTCAAAAGGGGCTGGTAGAAGAAGTAGGAGAGAGTAAAATGTTTGGATTTGCTATGATATATTTGTTTAGTTTTAAATGTTATTTGAATTTAGAAATATATTTGGTTTAATTTTTGTTTCAATAAATGCATTTTTTTTTATCACAATCAACCAGTAGAATTGAAGTATGTTCCAAAACAATCACTGGTAATATTAGACATAATTGGTGTGCAAGTGAATGATTATTAATACTTACATCCTCTATAATTTGAGTGTAAACCCAAATCCTGATAAGAAGGCAAGGCAAGGCAAGGCAAGGCAAGTTTATTTATATAGCACATTTCATACACAATGGTAATTCAAAGTGCTTTACATAGAAGAGAAAAAAATAAGAATAATTGAAACAGTTTAGAATAAAATAAAATACAGTACAAACAGTCGGACACACAGAGGCACAGTGCTCATTCAGTAAATGCACAGCTAAACAGATGTGTTTTGAGTCTGGATTTGAATGTGACTACTGTAGGAGCACATCTGATCTCTTCTGGAAGCTGGTTCCAGCTGCGGCTGGCATAAAAGCTAAAAGCAGACTCTCCTTGCTTAGAGTGAACCCTTGGTATTTCTAGCTGATGTGATCCTAATGATCTGAGTGATCTGTTGGGTTTATATTCAGTGAGCATATCTGCAATATATTTAGGTCCTAGCCCATTGAGTGATTTATATACCAGTAATAATACTTTAAAATCAATCCTAAATGTAACTGGGAGCCAGTGTAAAGACCTGAGGACTGGTGTGATATGTTCATATTTTCTGGTTCTGCTCAGAATCCTGGCAGCAGCGTTCTGTATGAGCTGCAACTGTCTTATGGTCTTTTTGGAAAGGCCAGTGAGGAGTCCATTACAATAATCCACCCTGCTGGTGATGAAAGCATGCACAAGTTTCTCTAGGTCTTGACTGGAAACAAAGCATCTAATTCTTGCAATATTTTTCAGATGATAGTATGCTGATTTAGTTATTGCTTTGACATGACTACTGAAACTAAGGTCTGACTGTAGAGACACACCAAGATTCCTGACTTGATTTTTAGTTGTTTGACCCCTAAGCGTCAAGGTATGCATTCACCTTGAGAACGTCATCTTTGTTTCCAAACACAATGACTTCAGTTTTGTCTTTGTTTAACTGAAGAAAGTTTTGGCACATCCAACTGTTAACTTCATCAATGCATTGGCACAGGGAGTCAATGGGGCTGTAATCGTTAGGTGATAGGGCTAAGTAGATCTGTGTGTCATCTGCATAGCTGTGGTAAGCAATTTGGTTCTTTCTCATTATTTGGCTCATTGGGAGCATATACAGGTTGAACAGGAGTGGCGCAAGAATTGAGCCTTGAGGGACTCCGCATGTCATGGACGTCCACTCAGACTTATGGTCTCCTATACTCACATAATAACCTCTCCCTTCTAAGTATGACCTGAACCATTTTAGGACCATCCCAGAAAGCCCCACCCAGTTTTCCAGCCTGTCAAGAAGTATGTTGTGATCAACAGTGTCAAATGCAGCACTGAGGTCGAGTAGTACCAGTACTGATAATTTGCCTGTATCAGTATGTAAGCGAATATCGTTTATTATCTTTATGAGCTGTCTCTGTGCTGTGATGCGATCGGAAACCAGATTGAAAATTGTCAAAGTATCCATTTGAGTTCAAGAATTTGTTCAGCTGATTGAAGACAACTTTTTCAATGATCTTGCCTATGAAAGGAAGATTTGAGATCGGTCTATAGTTGCTTAATATGGTCTTATCCAGATTGCTCTTTTTCAAGAGGGGCTTGACAACTGCAGTTTTCAGGGAGTTTGGAAAACTCCCAGAGAGAAGTGAAGAGTTTATCACTTCTAGGAGATCTGCTTCTAAACAGTTGAACACACTTTTGAAAAAAGATGTGGGAAGTGCATCAAGGGCGCAGGTTGATGTTTTAAGGTGCTGTACGGCTTCTTCCAAAATTTTGCCATCAATTTCTTTGAAATCAGACATAGTAACTACTTTCTCAGGTTGTGGTTTGATTTGTCTGACCCCAGCACAACTCAAGGATGTGCTGATCACCTTTCTGATATTATTGATTTTTTTCAGAGAAGAAAGAAGCTAACTCATTGCACTTGCTGTCTGAGAGCAATTCACTGGGAATCTGGCTTGGGCGGTTTGTCAGTCTCTCTACAGTCGCAAAAAGAGTGCGTGTGTTGTTTAAGTTGCTGTTTATAATATTCGAGAAGAAAGTCTGTCTAGCTTTGCCTAATTCCATATTAAAAGCATGGATGCTGTCTTTGTAGATGTTATAATGGACTACAAGTTTTGTCTTCCGCCACATGCGCTCTGCTTTTCTGCATTGTCTTTTCATATTTTGCACTGCTGTTGAGTTTCTCCAAGGCGCTTTTTGTCTGCCACTCTTCTTCCTGACTTTCACAGGAGCAATATCATCAATTACACTTTTAACTTTTGAGTTAAAAGAATCAAGGAGAAAATCAACAGAGTCAGCAGATATACTTGGTGTTAAAGATATAGCCTTCATAAATAGTACACTAGTGTTCTCATTTAAGCATCTCTTCTTGACAGACACAGATCTAGCTTCAATGGCAGGAGAGATCAATATATCAAAGAAAACACAGAAATGATCAGACAGTGCTACATCCTTAATAACAATCGATGAAATGTTTAGACCCTTACTGATAAGTAAATCTAGAGTGTGTCCATGACTGTGTGTGGGTCCATGTACATGCTGAGTCAGATCAAAAGTTTTTAAAACAGTTATGATTTCTTTTGTCATATTGTTTTCTGCATTATCTATGTGAATGTTAAAGTCTCCAGCAATGGCAAAACAGTCAAACTCTGAGGTAATTGTTGATAACAGTTCTGTAAAGTCCTCAGCGAAGGCTGGAGAGTATTTTGGAGGCCTGTAAATAATGATAAGTAAAATGCGTGGAGCACCTTTTAACACACTACCCAGATATTCGAAAGACGGGTAATTCCCAAATGATATTTGCTTACATTGATAGACATCTTTAAAAGAGCAGCTAAACCCCACCTCGTCTACCTTCTCTGCAGACACTCAAATAAGTAAAGTTAGGAGGGATGTTTCATTAAGGACTGTTGCACTACAGCTGTCTTCTAGCCAAGTTTCATTTAGAAACATAAAATCCAGGTTGTATGTGATAATTAAGTCATTGACTAGAAGTGATTTATTTTTAAGTGAGCGGATGTTTAAAAGTGCTAACTTAACAGTTTTTGTCCCCACAGCAATCTTAGTTTGGCGTGTAATAGGCACCAGATTAGATGGGTTTGCTGTACGGCTTTTGAAGGCCTTAGACTTTCTATGATGTAATCGAACAGCAATAGAGATTGATACAGGCACACTGGGTTCCCGCTTGTTTTGTAAACATTTGAGAAAGTTACTGTTATCATAGCAGGGACCCAACACATATCACTGAGAGCTGGTATCAGTTGTTTTTGGTTCACCTCGAGCAGATGGAGGAGGGTGTGAGCCCTGGCGTTGTGGCAGAGGTCGAAGAGCTCTCACAGGAGGAGGGGGAGGGCGAGCTGGGCCCGCAGGTGCTTGAGGGGCCTGACGTTTTTTGCTTGATATCTGGGGGCTTGCAGCAAAAGAGTGGGATAGTTTGGTTCCAGCATAGACCAGTTCTTCCATTTTCTCTGAGAAACACAGATGTGGAGATGCTGGAGAGAGGGATAACGTGTCTGGTGAGAGGGGCTGTAATATGCTGTCCTGGTTTCCCTGGATGTTTTCCAGAAAGTCGTCCTTGGGTGCTGAATCTTGGAGCAGTTCTAATATGTCACAGTCTGTCTGTGGTGGACTTTGTGGGCAGGGCTCAGATGAGATTGTGTCCATGAGCAGAAATTGTTGTGGCTGAGTGGTGTTATCATTGTCCTTGTGTGATTTGTCAACTGCATGTCCATTCAGGTGCTGAAGTGAAGTCCTGTGGTCATTCATACTGTGTCCAGGTGTGTGTGTGCCATTCAGATTGAGTGGATTGGCACACACTGCAGAAGGATGATTGAGGGAGAAGTAGATATTGTCCTTTAGCACTCTTGAACCAAGTTTGTTTGGGTGGTGGCCATCCTGTCGAAACAGTTGCCTCTGACTCCAGAAAAGATTGAAGTTGTCAATGAAGTTCACTCCTTTTATATTGCAGGTTTTTGCAGCCATGTATTAAGCCCAAGCAACCATGAAAACCTGTTTGTTCCTCTTGCTGGAAGTGGTCCACTGATGAATGTTTGAACTTTCAGTCTTTTAAGTGTTTCAAAAAGTTCATTGAAATCCTTTTTAAGGAGTTCTGACTGCTCTTTATGAATATCATTCTTCCCCACATGAATGATGAGTCGATTTGCAGTCTTATGTTTCATCAGAATGTTCTGAAGTTCTCTGTTTACATCCGAGGTTGTTGCTTGTGGAAGGCAGCATGTAGTTGTATCCCTGCTGCTAATGTTTCTGATTATGGAGTCACCCACTATCAGAGTCCTGGGCCCGGCTGCGCTCTGAGCTGAATGCCGCTGTCTGCTCGACCTTGAGCGCCAGTTCACATCAGTGTTAGCTACTGTCTGATTCAGTCTGTGTTCGATCACATTCATCACATTTGGGGATTCCTCATTCATTAATACTTCAAATCTGTTCTCAAGATGTATAGGCGGTGGTAGGAAACCAGTGTTTGCATTCCTTGTCAGAGCCGTATCTGGGGTAGAGGATGCTACTGCGGCAATATGAGATGCTCGTGACAATCTGATGTCTCGAGTGCCTTTTGGTCTCGCTCCCTGTTTTTGCCATCGATTTGTAAGTCGATCGGTTTGTTTCTCTACACTCAGTATGGCCTGTCGAGGAGCACTAGATTCATGGGACTCACCGGCTGTATGCTGAGGGCGTCCATGACGAAG
Source organism: Xyrauchen texanus (assembly GCF_025860055.1). Taxonomy (NCBI): domain Eukaryota; kingdom Metazoa; phylum Chordata; class Actinopteri; order Cypriniformes; family Catostomidae; genus Xyrauchen; species Xyrauchen texanus. The sequence continues at coordinate 37,160,187 of NC_068294.1, read as the reverse complement.
CTCTGTTGTGTGTTCCGTCTGGTTTGGTGGTCCTGTAAATAACTTTGTTTCAAGAACTGCAATCCTTTGTAAAAGTCTGTGGCAGTTAGTGCAGCAAGTAGATTCCAGAAGAGGCATTTTCTCTTATCCTTTTGAATGTAGGCAGTTGTGTTTTCCCTTCCCTGGAATGAAAACTTTCAGTGGGAGGCTGGTCGGATAAAAGAATTCTGTTTTTTTTTTTTTTTTTGTAGTAATCCAAGCTTTTGAGCACTGTGTTGATTTGTTTAAGTTAAAATTAGTTAAAAAGGAGATAAAATATGAAAATATAAAAGCGATAGAGCAAAAGCGCGGAGCAGTAAGCAAGAGCGTCCGAACAGAAGCTGAGCAGGAACACCAAGAAGCAATTAATGTACAAAATAATGAATATCCATTTTTATATTCTTCCTAGACTATTATTCAGTGTCATTTCCAACACATCACAAATTCTGTATTCTGTTTAAGAGAATAACATGGTGGAAAATAATGATGATGGAAATTACATATTTGAAATAACATATTTGAAATAAAATGGCTTACTAAGGCTAGATTTTGTAACATTTAATGCATCCTAAATACACACAATCAAACAATATATTCACACACATTGCATTATTTGGCAAAATTACAGCTTGATTGGAAATGACACCCAACAAAAATATTCTGATCTCAAGTTATATTTACCTTGAATTTTCTTCTTCAAACAAAATTTGTCTCATATTTCATCTCAAGCATGCTCTTCGCTGACACTTTTTTCAATCTGATAAACAGACTTAACTTGGTAAACAAATGACAAAATGTTATTGGGGCAAAATTGTTTGGTGTGGTGGAAATGACACCACAACTGTGGGGCAGTTGTCATTTTTGAAAAGATAAATATAATTTTCTATCAAGAAATTTTGAAATGCTTGTGAAAAGACTGGAATTTTTATTTTTTTTATACTAATACACTCAGTCATATATGTGTATACATCTGTGTTTTCCTGGAGGTATTTAGTGTAACTAGATCTGTAAAAAAATTGTGCAATTCTGTCTGCCTAAAAACCCATGCACACATGCAGCAACTTTATCGCTTGAAGTCACTAGTCTCTATATTGTGTGTGAAGTCGCTAGTGGCATTCCTACTGCTGCTACTCTAACGTTACTGGTGGACTATACGTCTGGTCATATCTTAAGACTTAGAGACATATTGCCGGTAAAATGAATACATCATTCTAATGTGACAAAGAATTAGGCTAGTTTTTCGGTAAAAAAAAGGGAGACATTTGGAAAATACATTTTACTCAGTGATATCATACAATGGCAGTGGATGGTGACCACTTCTTCAAGCTTCAAAAGTATGCAAAAGTATAATTGAGAAGTCTAATACACTATTCAATGTGACTTAGCCTTTTTCTGAAGGCATACCATGAAATTTGGTGAGAAACAAACTGAAATATAATTTACTAAAAATCTTGACCTCTCTCCTGTGCTATTATGAGAGTGCAAGAGAGCAGCAGTTCACGATGCCTCCACTCACAAGATGGGGCGTTCAGCCGAGAAACCGCTTGTTCGGTACAATCAGACCACAGAGATATATAACAACAGACAACACAAGAGAGCCGCACACAAACCAGAGAACCAAACTTACGTAGAAATGCATTTCTATGCCCAGCCTTATTTGTATGAACCAGAGTACTATGAAATAATTACAGATTTTTCATTTTTGGGTAAACTATCACTTTAACTAGATCTATCAATGTATGAATTAAACTGAACCAGAATGCTGACAGTTTAATATATAATATTATATATGATATATAATATTATAATATGCATAATATTTGATTACATCCATGTATATGGTTAGAGATGAATCATATAGAACAATTGCTCTCAGAAACTTTAACTTCTCTAACCTGCCTGCACTCGACTACAGTATCTCACAGGAGGTGGATGACGTGAGCTCCACTGGCACGCCTTATCTTCCATTGGTAGTCACAACCAAAAGTATGATCCTCATTTGCATATAGTTGAACTTTTCTAAACTTTTTTCCAAGCCGCTGTACACACCCACATCTAGCTGCCAGATATTGCTGTCGCTCCCATGAACGGAAGTAGCGAGCTCTCATTGAAAATGAATGAGATCATGTCGCTTTGTCACTAGAAGTCACTGCATGTGTGAAAAGGGCTTAAATGAGATCCCCATTGTTTTTGTGCTTAATAAATACTGCTCTTATTGCTAAAAAAATACAGACTTTTTATAAGTAGCTTGTACTGTAGCTAACAACATTTTCAATGTATTGACATTTTTAATGTAAAGTGGCTTGACGTAATTGACGTAAGCTCATAGTTGTAGCTTAGCAAGCTATAGCTCCAAAGAATTATCTCCAACACTGTTTGTCAATATGAATAACAGACAGACTGTACTTGGCAACAGACAACCCATTCTTTGAAAATTATAAGCACAGTCATGAGTTCATACATCTGCCTGTATACAGCAGAAGCCAGAGCTGTGATTGTGCGGCATTGTGGATTGCAGCCATTTGTCAGGTAAAAAGAATCATCCATCCAACTGCTTACTTTTAGGATGATTAGTATCCCTGTCTACAGCAAAACCCACTTAGCATATTCTATGCACCCTTACAGCCACCTTGAGCACATTGCTGTAAAACAAATGAACAAATCACTGGATGAATATGGGGGAATTATGGTGTGTTTTGTTGAGTGAAAAGGAAAACCAGAGAACAATGTGAAAGGTGTAAAAGTACGAGTGTTGACTCCTGGCATATATGGAACGGAGTGATGCCTATATTATTTAGTTTATAGAAGATTGCTTGTCATCTCAATAACTTTTATTCTGAAACATTCAACATCCATGCAAGGCAAACTAATCTTAAAAAAACAAATATGAGAACGTGGGAGGCTACTGTTAGTGCAGTGTCATTTGCATAATCCTTTCAAAGTGAATAGTGTCATGTAATGCAAATTACTGTATTACCTCTCAGGTGCACATACACATTTGTGTTGAGCTTTTGACAAAATGTAAAGATATTTTAATTGAGAGACACTAAAAGTGTAAACTACAATTGTTTGAGGATGCATTAAAAAATCAAAGCTACATTTCCATGGAACATTTGCCACTTTGGACCATTTTTTCAAAGTCAAGTAAAAATGGTCTTAATATTGATGGATTTTGTCAGTGCCATAATCTGGTAGGTGGACTTTGCTCTTTGTTAAACTCTATAAATTATTCACAATGTTTCAGAGGTCAGGTTTCCTTCTGAACTGACATGAGATCTACTGATACAGGACTATCTCTCTGGTAGTTTAAATGTCATCACATGGCCATCATTTTTTCCAAACGGTTTCGACCATCTGAACCTACATTGACATTTGGCAGTAGCACAGATCACTCTGCTGTCTTTTGCCAGGCTTATCGGCATGCTATGCTTGCTGCAACCAATTATAATGACACAAGTGACTTTCACGACCTAGTGCGCCCAGCATGTTGAACACCAAATATAAATGATTCACCCAGTAAGGGCTTGAGTGACTCGTCTTTGGCAAAATGCCTTGTAGGGTAATGTTCCTTTCCCCCACTCATCTTTTCAGACCTACATTACTGTTTTTTTTTCAGCGTGCACCCGTTTTTTCGCCTCTGCGGACCTCACCAAAATTACCGGCCAGGTTGAACTGTGTTTCACAGCCCTGATCGTTGCCTGTATCACCTCGGTCTATTGATGGACTATGATCTTGAAATGGAATGCATAGACTAACAATTGCCAACAAAAGCCTTCATCAGCCAATTAACAAGGACAATTGCATCTATGTGAACTTCTTCAGTTAATCCAGGATGGACATCAAAAACATTGGTCATTAATATTACAGTTCAAACTAAATCAATGTAAACCATGACTTTAACTATACATAAGTAATATTTACATTATATTCATGATGTTAGCCAGAGGGGAACTGGCCCACACAGTGAGTCTGGTTTCTCCCAAGGTTATTTTTCTCCATTAATCAACATCTTATGGAGTTTTGTGTTCCTTGCCACAGTCGCTTTCAGCTTGCTCACTGGGGTAATTAATACAATTATTATTTAATTACTTATTTTTAAAGACGATTAACAATCGTATTCTATCTAATTACACAATGATGATTCATCTTCTGTAAAGCTGTTCTGAAACGATGTGTGGTGGTGGCGTAGTGGGCTAAGTGCATAATTTGTAATCAGAAGGTCGCTGGTTCGATCCCCACGGCTACCACTATTGTGTCCTTGAGCAAGGCACTTAACTCCAGGTTGCTCCTGGGGGACTGTCCCTGTAATAAGGGCTCTGTAAGTCGCTTTTGATAAAAAGCGTTTGCCAAATGCATACATTTAAATGTGTGTTGTGAAAGGTGCTATACAAATAAAATTTACTTGACTTGACTTTTATATATTTCTGATGGCTGTTTCCACCCACTTGTTGAATTTGTTGTGCTGACTCATTGGCTCTTTAAATAGGTGTGATCCATTTCAGCATGGGTTCCAGCTGGAAATTGGCCAAACTACACCCCTTTCTCATGGGATTCAGTGTGACATTATCCACTAATTAGCATAGAGTCTGTCTTGGTAATTGCAGCCAACTTTTACACTAACTGTGGAATATATCTACTCTGTGGACTTGAGCTGCAAAAATGTTGATGCTTTGCTAGTCTTAAAAAACATTAGTTTATAATAACCTTTCTTTTGGAAACTTTCTATTTAATAATGCTTAGTGCTAGAAGTGGGACAGAACTTACCAGCAATTCTGCCCATTGCTTTTCAAAATACTGAGAATTATTCTTGCATACTGACCATTCTCATAATCTGTAGGAACTGTCTCTCTGTCCATGCTTGACAAAACAGTCTGCCCTGTCGCTCTCACTAGACTAGACTGGGGATATCTAAAGTACCTGTACTTTTGTATCAAGTCAATATACATTTTTAAATAAGATATAGCGATACGGGCATTTCTGCAGTAGAGAGAGCACCATCTTAATTAGGTCTTGCGCACCATCTAACTGACACAAGACTGCTTCTAAATGATCTCAAGCTTATTTGAGTGCATGCTCTGTTACACCGTTTACACTAGACCAGCGGTGCTGCCCGGGAGAAACGCGGGTCCGCTGACAAGGGGGACCGTACCGTGGAAAATACATCACAGGGAGTTAGCCTGAAGAGGGAACTATGCGTGGAGCCTGACCCCAGTACAGAGCATTTGAGACTCGTAGTTGGTCTGGCCACGAATTACTCCACTGAATTCACGGGTCAGTGGGCTAGGGAGGAGAAACATCCAGGCAGCGATGCTCAGTGGCTGACCTGGGACAGAAGGTGCACTGGATCATATTTGTGAAGTGCGCAAGATGCAAGCGGAACACCTGGTCGGTTGTGCCGCATTACCGAGTTCTGCCGGCTCGGACCTAACAAAACACAGGACGAGACCGACTTAACCCTCAGATTGTAAAACCTGGCAATGGTATGGGGTGTTGAACAGCCCGCTGCTCTGCAGATGTCTGCTAGGGAGGTGCCATAGCTCAGTGCCCACGAGGATGTCACACTTCTAATAGAGTGTGCTCGAACCCGCAAGGGGGCGGGCATGGCCTGGGTATGATAGGCTAAGGCAATAGCATCAACGACCCAGTGGGCTAACCTCTTTTTGGAATACAGCGTTCCCTTTCCGCCGTCCACCAAATCAGACAAAGAGCTACTCAGAACATCTAAAGCTATGCGTGTGGTCCAAATACATATGCAAAGCATGCACTGGACACAGCAACGAAAGGGCTGTGTTTGCCTCCTCCCGAGGCAGTGCTTTCAGGTTCACGACCTGGACCCTGAAAGGGGTCGTAGGAACCTTGGGCACGTAGCCCGGTCGGGGTCTCAGGATAACGTGAGAAAGCACCGGACGGAACTCCAGGCAGATGTCGCTGACTGAGAACACTTGCAGGTCTCCTACCCCCTTGATGGATGCTAACGCGATCAGTAGGGCCGTCTTCAGGAAGAGAAGCACTGACGGAACTGCGCATCTCTGCGGGTCTTCGGCTTGGGAAGAACACCAATTCGTGAACAAGTGCCACTTTAGGGCGTAGAGATGCCTGGTGGAGGGAGCTCTGGCTGGGTTGATCGTGTCTACGACAGCAGGTGGTAGATACACTTGATCTTCCGCATCCCATAAGGGGCCAGATGTGGAGGTTCCAGAGGTCAGAGGGTGCCCCGTCCCTGAGAAAGAAGGTCCTTCTTCAGGGTAATTTTCAAGGGAGGGTCTGTCGCGAGGAGCGTGAGATCCGAGAACCAGGTGCGGGTGGGCCTGTAGGAGGCCACCAGGATGACCTGTTCCTCATCCTCCCTGATCTTGCACAGCACCGATGCAAGAAGGCTCACTGGGGAAATGCGTACTTGCGCAGCCCCCCGGGGCCAGCTGTGTAACAGCACGACTGTCACGAGAGGGGCGACTATCAGGGAGTACCAGAGCGGACAGTGGGGGTTGTCTTGGGAGGCAAAGATATCTATCTGTGCCTTGTCAAATAAGTCCCATATGAGGGGGTGGAGCCTTCACTCTCCGCTGGGCAAAACCTTTTGCGACAGCACGTCCGCAGTCCTGTCGCAGTTTCCAGGGATGTGAGTGGCGAGCAGCGACTTGAGTCGCGGCTGGCTCCAAAGGAGGAGATGGCGGGCGAGTTGCGACATATGATGAGAGCTGGTGATTTATGTATGCTACTGTCGCAGTGCTGTCTAAACGGATCAAGATGTGCTTACCTCGGATTAGTGGGAGAAACTTCCGTAGGGCAAGAATTACAGCCATCAACACAAGGCAATTGATGTGCCAATGCTGCCAGGGTCCTTTCCAGGGGCCAGCGGTAGCGCGCCAGTTGCACACGGCACCCCAACCCTGTCGAGAGGCGTCTCTGGTTACCACGATACGTCTGGACACCTGCTGCAGGGGGACTCCGGTCCGCAGAATGATGACCCAGGGAGTGGGGAAATCGCTCTTTTATTGAACATGTGGGTACCGCAACCCGGAGAGGGTGCGGCAAATAAAAATAAGGAAAACAAGGATTCTCCTCCCGGCCCTCCACTGGGGGACGGAGTGGTCTTGGTACCATCTCCAGAGCGAAAATCTGACTGCCTGGGTTGCCCATCTCAGATGCGCTTCAGAGCTTTTCTGGTCCGGGAAGGGGTCCTGGAGATGGGGGGCGTATGCCGCCTGTGAGGTGCTCAACGCTGGGGCTGAGAGCTGGGCCCAGGTTGCGGAGCTGCCTGCCGTTGTTTGGTCGCAGGGGGGCGAGCAGGCGGGGAGTGGGGCCCGCTGGTTGGGCTGCGCTGCGGCATGATGTGTGAAATCGTCTGCTTCTTTACCACCGAGAACTGCTGGGCAAAGTCGACAGTGTCACAGAAGAGACCAAGCTGGGAGACGGGGGCGTTGAGAAACGTATCCTTGTCAATGTTTGTGCATCTCGACCATGTTCAGCCAAAGGAGGTGCTCCTGGACCATGAGGGTGGTCATCGCCCACCCGAGTGCCTGTGCTGTGACCTTTGTGGCTCTGAGAGCAAGGTCGGTGGCAGAGCGCAGATCTTTAAGTGCCTTGGCTTGATGGACCTGCAGGAGAGCCATGGAATACAGGGCGGAGGCGGCCTGTCCAGCGGCGCTGTAGGCTTTGGAGGTCAGTGATGATGTCATCCTACAGGCTCTAGAGGGGAGTACCAGACGGTCCCGCCAGGTCCCGAAGGCTGTGGGGAGGATGGGGGGTTCCAGTCTAAGCCCACGCTCACGGCAGCCCGGGAAAGCATGTCGGTCATCTTGCGCGTACGCCTCTGACTGGGTGGGCTGGCCCGAAGGCGACAGCCCAGTCGAGCCTTCCGCGTCAGAGGGCTGGATGCTCTCCGATGCAGCGGTGATGTCATCATCCAAGCACGGGGGCTCGAGGGAGAATGCCAGCTGGCCGCGAGGTGAGTCATCCTCCTGGCATTCTCCCTCGAACGCCTCCTGAAAAGGACGTTCAACGCCACTGTGTATTGCTCTTTTGTGAGTGGAAAACTCAGACTCTTTTAGAGGAAATACAACTCGTTTAGGAGGAGACACTCTTTTAAACAGAAAGAAAGTGCTGTTGAAGCGCCCAGGGGCGTGAACTGCACAGCGTGCATGAGAGAGGTGCCAGCTGGAAATGCGCCGTGTGGATCCAACAGCAATGCTTCTTGCTGGTAGAGGTGAGTATACCAGGAGTGAAACTCAGCTGCTTGCTGCACAAGAAGAAAAATTATGTCTGGCATTCGCAGCCCCGCTTCCCTTTATACCCGTATGTCCGGGGCGGGGCATGCAAATTCTGTCTGCTACCTTGACATTGGCTTTTTCTCAGGTTCAGAGGTATGATTTGGCATCCAAGGAAGACCCCTTGTGTCACTTCATTTGACACACCGTCGAGTGTGTGACAGAAGGGAAACTAATTTTATTAGCATCACGTGTTCTGTGCTTGTTGTAAAACAGAAGAGAGTGCACATATATTTTCCTCATTAAGTTTTGAGTTAAGAGATATATATGTAAATGTGTAAATATACTGTGTATGTTAACATCATATTACATAAATGTTTTTGCTTCAAAATTAATTACATTATTAGTAAATACTATAAAACACAGTTTAATTATTTACATATACATTTTCATCATAATTTTGTATTTTTTGTATTTCGAGCATGGATTATATTGATTATAATATTTAATATTGTCTCCATTGTAAAAAAACATTTTTTTGAAAGTTTAGAGTGGTATGGTTGCTGTGATGTTAGCCATTAAGATGTGTTATTCATGACTATGTAAAATAAGAATGGAAGCAACACCAGTCTAAATTGGAATGAAAACATATGACATGGCCCTGAGATTTATTACACACATCAACCCAGGCTTATTAAATCAACTTGTTCATGTCTGTGGTTATGCAATCCTGCTGAATCTAGCTTAATGTTCAGGCTTGAGTGATGAGACTACCTGCACAAATAAGATCTGCCTGACCTGAATATGTTCAGAGAGAATCTGGTAGACTCTGAAAACTGCCTGATTCATGCTCACAGCTGACAGAGCATGCAGCTGCACAGGTGAAGCAAGCTAGGTCATACAGTTCTGTATAATTTCAGTGCCCCAACCCAAACAAAGATGATCGCCAGCTGCATACAATTTCAGACAAATTTACTATGATTGTAAAAAAAGCAGCGTATGGGGCTAAGGGCTATTCTTAGTGCTAGGTTGTGGAGTATGCAGCACACTACTGCAATCTGGCACACTTTGCCTGAAATGTACAGCATCTCTTCACCACTGCGATCCAGACAATTGAATTGGCTGTCAAAGTTGTCGAAAGTGCACTTGAGGACACACGCATATGGATATATAATGCTCTTCTCCATTATGCCATAATCAACAGAAAATGCACACAAACATCTTTCTAACATAATTCCATTTACCACATGCTTTCTGTGGGTGTTAAGAGTGCAACGTAAATTGCACCAGTTTTGTAAATTATGCACAATCTATAATAAAATAATAACAGTGACTTGATGTAGATACAACACTATGTTAGTGCATTTCATGCCTGGTTATACTGGCTTGCAGGTGGTTAGTAAGACATGTTCCCTTTACAAAAAGCTACACTTCTGATGCTGCGCTGAGAGCACTTTGGGAACACCCTTTAAGTGTGAGCAGCTGTGAATATGTGTGCAACACGTCAATGAACATTGACTGGAATTTATAGCCTCTGCCGGTGTAATCATTGGATGCACCTGCAGCAGGGCTATAAATAGAAGCGTCACCGGCACATCATCAGATATTGTTTCTTCAGAGCTCTCTGTGTGTGTGTTTCACGAGCCTGTAAGGAACTTTCCTCTGTTAGGAGTTAGAATTGGTTAGGCAATGTGCAGAAGACCTTTTCTTCTTTCTCTTTTCTTTATAAAAAAAAAGAAGAAAAAGAATGATTGATAAACAAAGCAAGCTGTGTGTGTTCCCGTGTTTACGCTCTATGGCTGAAATGGACACACACCGGTTTTTGTTTTGTGTGTTTGGGGGAAGAGCATGCTGCTCTTGCGTTGGGGCGGGTGCGAGCATTGCGATCTCTTTACAGTCAAAATACATCGCACTTGTCTCGCCTACTTCGAAGAGCCAGCGCCCACTCTTTCATCATGGGGCTCTCGCATATATCTGGCTGAGGAGCGAGAGACGGGTCCGTCCCTATCGCTCACTTTCTCCCCAGATCCAGCTGATCCTTCTCGTAAGCCTGAAGCGCACCTCAGCGCCTCTTCGTTTCACGAGGGGGTGCTGAACCTCTGTACATTCCACGCATAATAATAAAGCGGCTGAGAAATTACTCGAGGGGGTTACTCTAGCTGTGGCCAGACTACAGCTAGACTGCCCACGCGAACAAGAGAACCCCCCCCCAAATGCTTCAAACTATAAGACTGGTGGCTAAAAAAAAATATGGGAACGCTAGGAAAAAAATATAGAGAACGCTATATTAGACAGTTCCTTTCTTTGATGACCTCCATGACAAGCTTTCTCGTTCATGGAGGAATCTTTTTACTTCCTGTGCCCTTGATGTTGACATATTAGACTATCGTAGGTGCTGAGACATGGGGCTATTCGTTGATGCTGCCGGTAGAAGAGACACTTGCGGGTTATCTCTCGCCTGGCTCGACATCATCACTAAAGAGACCCACTCTCCACACAAAGCCATGCAGGACTACCTCCATGCTAGTGGGGAGGGTTATCAAGCAGCTGGTCAGGCTGGTGCTGCTCTGCACACTGTGGCAGTCTTGCAGGCATACCAGGCTGACCTGCTAAAGGTCCTGAGTGCGGGTACCACGCTCTATCTCTCCGTGCAACCAAGCAGACAGCCCGTGCCATTGGCCAGTCTATGTCTACTTTGGTCAGCACAGAAAGACACTTATGGCTCAACCTATCGGGCATCAAAGATAAGGACAAATTTTCCTTCTCGATGTCCCAGTTTCGCCTTCTGGCCTATTCGGGGACGCTATGAATACAGTTATCTCCAGGTTCCAGGAGGCGAAAAGCCACGAGGAAACATTTGGGCAGTATTTTCCTCGCAGCAATCAGGGGGCGGGGTCATCTAAGAACAGTAGAAAAAGGCTACAGAATTCAATTTGCTCGCCGCCCTCCATGTTTCAGCGGCGTGGTCCCCACTACTGTAAAACCGGAGCAGGCATGTCTACTGTGGGAAGAACTGCAAAATATCTTGGTCAAAGGGGCCATAGAACGTGTTCCCCTTCCAGAGAAAGAGTCAGGTTATTACAGCAGATACTTCCTGGTTCCCAAGAAGGGTGGGGGGTTGCATCCGATCTTAAATCTTCGAGGCTTGAACCACTCAGTCAGGGTGTTCAAGCTCAAGAGACTAACTATCAAGATGGTCGTGTCACAAGCCCAACATTACGATTGGCTGGTCATGATCGATCTCAGGGATGCCATATAGAAATTCTGCCACAGCACAAGAAGTTCTTGAGGTTCGCTTTCGGGGGCGAAGCTTTCCAATATCGGGTTCTTCCGTTCGGTCTAGCCTTATCACCCTGAACATTCCCGAAATGCATGGATGCGGTACTGGCTCCTTTTGCGAATACAGGGCATCTGCATTCGGAATTATATAGACGACTGGCTAATCCTAGCACAGTTCCAAGAACTGGCAGTTTAGCACAGGGATAACGTCTTTGCACATCTGGTTTCTCTGGGTTTGAGGCTCAACACCAAGAAAAGCATCCTCACTCCCACTCAGAAATCTGGAGATTGTATGGAATTCGATCACAATGCGGGCACAATTGTCTCCCGCTCGAATCGAGTCCACTCAGAACACCCCGAGAAAAGTCAGGCTAGGCCTGTTCTCGGCCTTACATCCGGTCACTTTCGAAACCTTCTGCTCCCCACCATTTGCAATGCCAGAGCAGGAAGGACTTCATAGACTTTGTCCAGTCTGTGCCCTTCAGACTTATGTCCACTGCACTAGCCAGTGGCGTATGTCAGGGCAACAATTCTTTGCCATGGGGGCCGCTACAGGGGGGCGGCCGCCACCAAGCAGACTATGTCGCATTGGGTGAGGGACGCTACTGCCCTGGCCTACGAGGCGCGTGGTTAAGCTTCACCAGTAGGTATCAGGGCTCACTCTACCAGAGGGCTTGCCTCCTCTAAAGCCTTGGCTAGAGGTCTCCCTCTGCAGCATGTTTGTGATGCGACAGGTTGGTATCTCTGCACACATTCATCAGTCTTATAATTTGGATGTTACTGCCACTCCGGGCTCTTATGTCTTTGAGTCGACATCTCAAGCTCATGTCTGGGAACTCTCACACTCTTGTGAGCACACTACACAACCGTAGGGGGTCCGGACAGCCTCAATGCGGTGGTGTGGGTATTCTCGTTCCCAAAGCGTTCTCAGCGCAGCATCAGAAGTGTAGCTTTTTATAAAGGTAACATCTCGGGTTACTTAATTGTAACCCTTGTTCCCTGAAAAAAAACGGAACAAGATGCTGCGCTTTATTGCCTCACTGGGTTGCCCCAGGACTGCTCTTCCGACAAAATACCTGACGACGCGCCGGTGACGTGTCTATTTATAGCCCTGCTCCAGGTGCATCCAATGATTACACCGGCAGAGGCTATAAATTAAGGTCAATGTTTATTGACGTGTTGCACACATATTCACAGCTGCTCACACCTAAAGGGTGTTCCCAAAGCACTCTCAGCACAGCATCTCATTCCATCTCGTAACCTTAAGTAACCCGAAAAGTTTTTTGTGCTGAAATACCTCACGCTAAAGCGGCATAACTTTGATCAATGTTAAATTACATTATAAATAGCATCAGTAGACAGTGCATTATGCATATTTATGAAACATTTTAACACTTTAATGTGGATGCATTAAAGACTGCAAAATGTACAGCACAAAGATCGCACTGTTTGTTCTTATGAGTATAATGGGCTAAATAGTAATGATAAATTATGCACTGAGGTAGCGCAGAACAAACACTTTTTCTGAACACCCCATTTTCTTATGTATTGCCATAACACTGTGCACAATAATGTAAAATGGTATACGGATTCCCATTACTAGACATTAGCACAGATACAGATTCCCTGTTATGAGGGGTGTGTATCATCTCACTTACTCAGGAAAGCTCAGAACATCCTGCTACTCCAAAAACTTGGTTCCTGGTTTGTTAGAAAATGTGGGTTTGGGGTGAAATAGTACCTCACACTCATCCCTCAATGTTGTGGGTGACATATGACTTCGACTAACTGTGAAAAGTGCACAGACGAGCAACTAAAGAATGTGGTTTAAAGCTTGAAATAGCAGGGGGAAAGGCATAGTAAGGAACTGGAAGGAGTTTTGGTTATGGGTATTTTAGTATTCTCAGTTAGTAGCATCATCCGCATAAAGGATATCCAAGTGATTTAATAGCATGCTATAGATAAAACCAGGGTCAGGCCCCCTAGAGAGGCTCTACATGAAGTCCCCCAGTTTGAGAACTAAGGTTTAAAAGAATAGTTCACCCAAAAAGTGAAGTTTCTGTAATTGAATTACTCTCATGTCATTCTAAACATGTATAACTTTATTATGTGGAGCCAAAAAAGAAAGGAGATGATTGAAAGTATTCAACACAATGTCATTTGAAAATAAATCACTGTAACAATTAATCAAGTTTCCAAATGTGTAAAAAACTTCTGAAGGCATGCAATTACTTTGTATGATGGACAGACAAAAATAAGCTCTTTTCACTATCAAATCATTGATAAACTTTGTAAACAGCAATTAATCCAATATGGCAGTAAACAACACCATATTTACATAGGAAGAAAGTAATATGAGTTACCATTTTATGGCATATGGAAGCCATGAGGGTCAGATAATAATGAAAGAATTACATTTTTGGGTGAACTATTCCTATACAGGGATGCAATTCGACCTTTCAGGTGTTTAAATATGTGGGTTTTACACCATAGGCACCTTCAAATTGAACAGTGATATTTTAAAAGAGCCACAGAACCACTGTTTTTAAACTCCAAAGGAATTATTTGTATGGCTACCTATAGTTGGTTTTGGTCTTTAAACTGGGATGAGATAAAAAATATTACCTTCAAAAAAATTACAAAGCATTCCATAAGGTTTAGTGAGAAACTAACTGAAATATAATTTCCATTTAGTAAAATTCTTGACCTCTCTCCTGTGCGTTTATGAGAGTGCACGAGAGCAGCAGTCCATGCTGCCTCCGCATGAGAGATGGGGTTTTTAAGGTGAGAAACTGCTTGTTCGGTACAATCAGACCACAGAGCTATATAACAACAGACAACACAAGAGAGCTGCACACAATCCAGAGAACCAAACTTACAAAACATATGTGAAAACTTTGAAGTCGTAGCGGAGATGCATTTCTATGCCCAGCCTTATTTGTATGAACCAGAGTACACAGAAATAATTACTGATTTTTCATTTTTGGGTAAATTACCTCTTTAACTAGATGAAATGTCTATCAATATATGAAATAAACTCAGCCAGAATGTTGACAGTTATTTTTCACGCACAATTGTTATTATATCCATGTGTATGATCACATACAAATCAGTCAATGCAATTGCTCTCAGAAACTTTAACTTCTCCTCTGTCCTGCATGCACTCAACTACAGTATCTCACAGCAGACGGATTACATGAGCACCACTGGCATGTCTTATCTCCCATTGGTAGGCGCAGCAGAAAGATGCTCCTCATTTACATAGAGTTAAACTTTTCTCAACTTTTCAAGTCGCTGGACACACCCACATCTAGTCGCCAGATGTCGCTGTCACTCCTGTCACCGGAAGTAGCCAGCTCTCATTGAAAATTAATGAGATCATATTGCTTTGTTACTAGAAGTTGTTGCATGTGTGAACAGGGCTTAATTGAGATCCCGATTGTTTTTGTGCTAAATAAATACTGCTCTGATTTCAAAAAAATACTTCTTCATTATCTCCCCTTTCCCTCATAAGGTTATAGTTAGCTACTTTTCATTTGTAACTTGAACTGTAGCTAACAACATTTTCAACATATTGACATTTGTAATGTAATGTGGCTTGATGTACTTTTTAAGTACTTTTAAGCAGCCTATAGTTGTAGCTTGGCAAGCTACAGTTCCAAAGAATCTTTTCCAACACTGTTTGTCAATATGACTAACAGACAGACTGTACTTGGCAACAGACAACCCATTCTTTGAAACTTATAAGCAGAGTCATGAGTTCATACATCTGCTTTATACTAATCATAATATCATTATCTTGTCTCCTCACTAAAATGTGTTTGAAAGTTTAGATTAGTATGGTTAAGGTTGCTATGTAAAATAAGAAGGGAAGCAACACCCATCTAAATTGGAATGAAAACTTATGACATGGCCCTGAGATTTATTACACACATCCACCCAGGCTTATTAAATCAACTTGTACATGTCTGTGGTTATGCAATCCTGCTGAATCTAGCTTAATGTTCAGGCTTGAGTGATGAGACTACCTGCACAAATACCTGAATATGTTCAGCGAGAATCTGGTAGACTCTGAAAACTGCCTGATTCATGCTCACAGCTGACAGAGCATGCAGCTGCGCAGGTGGAGCAAGCTAGGTCATGCAGTTCTGTATAATTTAAGTGCCCCAACCCAAACAAGATGATCGCCAGCTGCATACAATTTCAGACAAATTTACTATGATTGTAAAAAAGGCAGCGTAAGGGGCTAAGGGCTATTCTTAGTGCTAGGTTGTGGAGTATGCAGCAGACTTCTGCAATCTGGCACACTTTGCCTGAACTGAACAGCATCACTTCACCACTTCTATCCAGGCAATTGAATTGGCTGTCAAAGTTGTCGAAAGTGCACTTGAGGACACACACACATGGATATGTAATGCTCTTCTCCATTATGCCATAATCAACAGAAAATGCACACAAACATCTTTCTAACATAATTCCATTTACCACATGCTTTCTGTGGGTGTTAAGAGTGCAACGTAAATTGCACCAGTTTTGTAAATTATGCAAAATCTATAATAAAATAATAACAGTGACTGATCAACGTCGTAGATACAACACTATTTTAGTGCATTTCAAGGCCTAATTATACTGGATTGCAGGTGGTTAGTAAGACTTTTTTTTTTGTGCTTAAATACCTCACGCTAAAGTGGCATAATTTTGATCAATGTTGAAATACATTATAAATAGCATCAGTAGACAGTGCATTATGCATATTTATGAAACTTTTTTTAAAACTTTAATGTGGATGCATTACAAACTGCAAAACATTTAGCACAAAGATCACACTGTTTGTTCTTATGAGTATAATGGGCTAATTAGTAATGATAAATTATGCACTGAGGTAGCAAAGAACCAACACTTTGTCTGAACACCCCATATTCTTCTGTATTGCCCTTAAAACTATGCACAATAATGTAAAATGGTGTAAGGATTCCCATTACTAGACATTAGCACAGATACAGATTCCTTGTTGTATCGCGTCAGAAGTCCTGAACTTTACCGTCATAATGAGGGTGTGCATCATCTCACTTACTCAGGAAAGATCAGAACATCCTTCTATTGAAAATACTTGCTGCCTGGCTTGTCTTAAAATGTGGGTTTGGGGAGAAATAGTACCTCATACTCATCCCTCAATGTTATGGGTGACATATGACTTCGCCTAACTGTGAAAAGTGCACAGATGAGCAACTAAATAATGTGGTTTAAAGCTTGAAATGGCAGGGGGAAAGGCAAAGTGAGGAACTGGAAGGAGTTTCTGTTCTGGGACCAAAATAAGTTATTTTTCACTATCAAATCATTGATAAACTATGTAAATAGCAAATAATCAATATGGAACTGCAGAGCACCATATATACATAGAAAGAAAGTAATATGAGTTTGGAAGCTATGAGAGTCAGTTAATGATGACAGAATTTAAATTTGTGGTTGAACTATTCCTGTAATGGGATGCATATTGGACATTTCAGGTGTTTAAGTGTGTGGGTTTTGCACCACTGGCGGCTTCAAATGGAACAGTCATGTTTTCACAGAAAACAATGTCTAAACTCCTAAGGGATTCTTTGAAAGGCTTCTTCTAGTTGGTTTTGGCCATTAAACTGAGATGGGAGAAAACATATTACCTTCAAAAAAATTACAATTCGCATTTGTCTCTGCATAGACTCTGAGAAAGGATTGAGCTGCAGTGTGACGTAACCTGTTCACTGCAAAATATTACATTCTTCATAACCTCTTTAGAGGTATGTGAAGGCTGAGTTATGTCTTTTAATTGATTTCCCTGCAGTTTAAAAAAATAACTACTCTTTTTATATGGTTTTAAAGGGAACACAGTGATAGTTTACACAAAATCTTAAAAATACTCCTCATTTACTCACCCTAATTTTTGTCCAAATGATTATTTCTTCTGTGGAACTGAAAAGTAGATGTTAGGCAGTGTGTTAATGTCACTAACAATTCACTTTCATTGCATATTTCTTCCTTACAATGAACTCAAATGGTGACTGAGGCTAACATTCAGCCTAACAAATCTTTTTGTGATCCACTGAAAGAAAGTTATATGACAACCTCTGCAGTAATAAAACATTTAATTGACATGTGGTCACAGGTGTGTATGTATTGCCTATTTTACAACAGCTTCAAATGTGGCTTATCCAATCCAAATTAAGAGACAGAAACATCCATGTATGATATTTGTTACATTGTTTTGAATGTTTTGTTTTTAGTCCTTACATAATGTAATGCAGTGCACTGATGCCAGACTTATCATTAATTTATTATGAATAATGTCATCTTTTGGGTTTGCATTGATTCAGTTCTAAATAAAAAGAGAAAATGATCAAAAGTGATTAAGAGTATTTCATTTTAAGTATTTACTTGCCATTGCCATTGCCATATGGTTATGTAATACCTAAACGTCATGGTTACTGTTGTAACCTCCGTTCCCCGAGGGAAGGAACGAGACGTTGTGTCGAATGAAGTGACACAAGGGGTCTTGCTGGGATGCCAAACGTACCTCTAAACCTGAGAAAAGGCCAATGTCAAGTTGGCAGACAGAATTTGCATGCCCCACCCCAGACATACGGGTATAAAGCGAAGCGGGGCAGCGAGTACCAGTCAGGATTTTTGCACTGAGGAGCCGAAAATAAGGTACGGCCGTTTACAGTGCTGTGGCAGGAGGGACACAACATCTCGTCCTTGGGGAACGGAGGTTACAACAGTAACCATGATGTTCCCTTTCTGTCACTCACTTGACGTTGAGTCGAATGAAGTGACACAAGGGGTACCATATAAAAACAAAACGCACTGATCGTGTTATGTGAACAGCTGAGACAGGTGCAAGCAGGCTACTGTGTGCTAGAGGCAACTGTGTCGGCTGCACGTAGCCCTCCCCAAAGCCCCCAAAGAGGTGTCACATACAGACCTTAGGTTCCCCGCACCCCTGAGGGGGGGAACAGTCACTACATGACTAGCATGGGAGCAAGCCCAGTCATGCCTTTTCTCTCACTATGTCTCTCACATAGGATGTGAAGCGGCTTGGGCTATCTAAACGCTATGACATGAGTAGGGGAAGGCGGTCTTTCCCGGTCCTATTCTGTCAGGGGGAAAAGACCCTGTGGAGGCCACATCCTGCCCAGTCTAGGGGGAGGTAACATGTGGCAAATAAACCACGAGGGTTGTGAAGCCGAATGTGGGAAATGGCGCGGTGGTAGGTCCAACCTAATAAAGGGGGGACTCTACAAGCATGGCGACCGGGGCAGCAGGGCTGGCCAAGGGAAACACGGGTCCGGCGACAGGGGGACAGTACCGTGGGAAATACATCACGGGGAGTTTTCCTGAAAAGGGAACTAAGCCCGTGGAGCCCGACCCAAGTACAGAGCACCTGTGACTCGTAGTGAGTCTGGCCACGAATTTCTCTGCTGAATTCGCAGGCCAGAAGGCTAGGGAGGAGAACATCCAGGGAGCGATGCTTAGTGGCTAACCTGGGATAGAAGTTACACTGGATCAACTTGGTGAATGGCGCTGTGTGCAAGCAGAACACCCGGTCGGACCTGACAAAACACGGAACGAGACCGACTCAACCCTTAGATTGTAAAACCTGGCAAAGGTATTGGGTGTTGCCCAGCCCGCTGCTCTACAGATGTCTGCTAAGGAGGTGCCCATGAGGATGCCACACTTCTCGTAGAGTGTGCTCGAACCCGCAAGGGGGCGGGCACGGCCTGGGTGTGATAAGCTAAGGAAATAGCATCAACGACCCAGTTAGCCTCTGTTTGGAGACGACATTCCCTTTCCACCATCCGCCGAAGCAGACAATGAGCTGCTCAGAACATCTAGAGCTCTGCGTGTGGTCCAAATAGATACGCAAAGCACGTACCGGACACAGCAACGAGAAGGTTGGGTCTGCCTCCTCCCGGGGTGGCTTGCTTGCAGGCTCACGACCTGGTCCCTGAAGGGGGTCGTAGGAACCTTGGGCACTTAGCCCTCTCGCAGCCAGAGGCGAGGGAACTGCGTCCGGGGAGCCTGGACTGCAGAGTTTTGGGGCCGGGGTGCCGTGAGAACGGCGCGCACTGACTGGATGACCCATGGAGTGAGGAAATCACGCTTTATTGAGAATGTGGGTACCACAACCCGAAGGCGGTTCGGCACATGAATCAAGGATTCTCCTCCCGGCCCTCCACCGGGGGACAGAGTGGTCTTGGTACCAGCTCCGGAGCGAACGTCTGACTGCCTGGGTCACCCGTCTCAGGAGCACACTGGAGCCTGGTCCTGGAGGGGGTCCTGGAGACAAGGGGCATATGCCGCCTGCGAGGTGCTCGACGCTGGGGCTGAGAGCTGGGCCGGATGAGGTGGAGCTACCTGTTGTTTAGCCGCAAGGGGATGCCCTCGGCGAGCAGGCGGGCGTGCTGGTTTAGTGGCGCCGTGGCAAGATGTGCCATCTGCTTCTTCACCGCGAAAACTGCTGAGCGAAGTCGTCGACAGTGTCGCCTAAGTGGCCAAGCTGGGAGACGAAGACGTTGAGAAAGCATGCCTTGTCAACGTCGCGCATCCAGCCCATGTTCAGCCAGAGGTACACTCCTGGACCACGAGGGTGGCCATCGCCCATCCGAGTGCCTGCGAGAAATCCAGGATCCAGGAACCGCATCCAGGAACAACACAGAGGCGGAAAGACATCTTTAAAAAGATGCGTCCTGAAAAGGACGTTCAACGCCTGCTGTGTATTGCTCTTTTATGAGTGGGAACTAAAACTCTTTTAGAGAAAATAAACTATTTTTAGAAGGAGAAACACTCTTTCAGGCAATGAAAGCGCTGTCGAAGCGCCCAGGGGCGTGGACTGCACAGCGTGCAGAAAGAGAGAACGCCAGCTGGAAATGCGCCATAGATCCAACAGCAGTGCTTATCGCCAGTAGAGGTGAGTGAAACAGTGGTGAACTCAGCTTGTTGTTGCACAACCGTTCGGCTCCGAAGAAAATTATGACTGGCACTCGCTGCCCCGCTTCCCTTTATACCTGTATGTCTGGGGCGGGGCATGCAAATTCTGTCTACCAACTTGACATTAGCCTTTTCTCAGCTTCAGAGGTATGTCTGCATCCCAGGAAGACCCCTTGTGTCACTTCATTCGACACAACGTCGAGTGAGTTACAGAAGGGGAACAATTAATTTTCTCAGTGAATCAACTCCCCAGCAACCCCACTGTCCAACCCTAACTGAGAGAACTGTTGCAACCCCAAAGACTTTTAAAAGTAAATTTTCTAAACTTTCTGGTTTCCTGGTGTTGAGCTGGTGACCATTGCTTCAGTGAACCATGACTTGATGATCTGCGCCTCTTCACTGTTGTCTGTATCATCTGTGCTGTTAATTAGCCCAACCACTGTGGTATCATCTGTGTACTTGATTATAGAGCTTGAGCTGTGGGTGGGATGCAGTCACAGGTGAAGATAGAATATAGCACAGGTCTTAGCGTGCATTCCTTTGGTGCTTAGGGTTAAGAGTTAGTGTGGTATTGATTGTCTTTTCAGATGGTCTGCATTCTGTTGGTTAGTAATTGTAAGATGCAGTTGTAGAAGAAATTGTTGAGGCCCAGGTTTAAATTTTTTTACAGTCAGCTCAGAGCGGATGATCGTATTTCAGGCTGAGAAGTCAATGAACATGATTATGGAATAACTGTCTTTATACTACATATGCTTCCCACTGGGAAATGTTCAAACAAATTGGGCTAAAGTTACGTAATGGTAAACAACAAAAGTTGTCCAAAACATTAATGGAACATCGATATTTCTTTTGTATTCAATATTCACAAAATGAAAACTGAAAAAGACATTGGCAAATTAAGTTCTCTTTACAAAAAGCTTCACTATGATGTTGCGCTGCGAAGCACTACGGGGAACAGCTCTAGCTGTGAGCCGAGCTGAATAATGTGTGGAACACGTCAATGAACATTGACCGGAATTTATAGCCTCGGCTGATGTAATCATTAGATGCACCTGAGGCCAGGCTATAAATGGATACGTCACCAGGTGTCGTCAGAAACTCTTTTTTCAGAGCGATTCTGTTTCTGTGTGTTTCACACACCCTGTCAAAACTTTCTTTCCTCTGTTAGGAGATAGAATCAGTTAGGCAGTGTGCAATGAACGTTGTTCTATTTTTCTCTTCTGTTTAGAAAATATGATATATATATTTAAAAAAAAAAAAAAAAAAAGAATGACTGAAAGCCGCAAACGGTGCGTGTTCCCCTCTTCTCGCTCTATAGCTGAAGACGGCACACATCAGTTTTTGCTGTTTGTTTGGGGGTAAGAGCACGCTGCTCTCGTGTTGCAACAGGGCGGGTGCGAGCACTGCGATTTGCTTTAACAGGCAGAGTGCATCGTGCTCGCCTCGCTTGCTTCCGGGAGTCAGCACTCACGAAAAGATCGTTCGTGGGGCTCGTGCATGGATTTGGCTGAGGAGCAAGAGACGTGTTGACCCCTTTCTCTCACTCTCTCCCCAAACCCAGCTGGTCCTTCACATGATCTCAAAGCGCGTTCCGACACTTTAGTGGGAAGGGCTTATCCTGACTGAAGGGAGGCTCAAAAGCAAAGCGTGGTGAGTCGTGCTCCTCCCAGGGATTGGGGACAGTCTCGCCGCCCTCGCCAGCCCCCGAAGCAAGACCTCAGGACTATAAATTCTAGTAAGAGAAACCCTGACGGTCTTGCACCTAGATTAGGGGGTAGCTCCCCTCGGGACGGGGCGCGTGCTTCACTTCAAACCTCCCGGTACCCCCTCGAAGCCCCTCCATTCCCGCCACCTCTTGGTGTTTCGGGTTGCAGAGGTTTCCGTCAAAATTGGGTGTTTTCGCTGTTCCTGCATTTTATTCAGGACGCGAAACACCCGACAACCCCTCAACAGGAAGTGTTAAAATATAATACCCATCTCAGAGATCCTGGCAGCGTGGAAACTTCTGCCGGATATATTCTTTTCTGTGGGTCTTATAAGGGCGTCAGGATTTAATTCTCACGCCGCTTTTCCGTGTTTCAACAGCGTGTTCTCACTACCGTAAACCGGATTTCTTTTTTTGTATTAAAAATAAATAAAAAAAAAAAACTCAATCTCCTTTTATTTATTTATCCAGGTAAACTGTTTGAGAACCACTTCTCATTTACAAACATGACCTGCTAGCTATTGGCGGAGAGGAGATGGTAAAGTGATGTAGCCAATTCAGGGATGGAGATTATTAGGAGGCCATGATATATAGGGGCCAATGGGGGGGGGAATTTGGCTAGGACACCGGGGTTAAACCCCTACTATTTACAAGAAGTGCCCTGGGATTTTTAATGACCACAGAGAGTCAGGACCTCAGTTTAACGTCTCATCCAAAAGACGGTGCTTTTTTACAGTATAGTGTCCCCATCACTATACTGGGGCATTAGGACCCACACAGACCACAGGGTGAGCACCCCCTGCTGGCCTCCCTAATACCACTTCCAGCAGCAACCTTGGTTTTCCCCAGGAGGTCTCCCATCCAGGTACTGGCCAGGCTCAACCCTGCTTAGCTATAGTGGGCAACCAGGCAAGAGCTGCAGGGCTGCTCCTGGTTAAAGGGGCCATGGTATGTGTTCCCCTTCCAGAGAGAGAGTTAGGTTATTACACTAAATACTTTCCATTTCCCATGGAGGGTGAGGGGTGGCGTCTGGCTTAGATCTTAAAGCTTGAACTACCCATTGGTGTTCAAGTCCAAGATGATGCCTGTCAAGACGGTCGTGTCTCAAGCCCTACAACTCATTTGGCTGGTCACCATCGATCTTATGACGCACTTCTATACTTCATTTAGAAGTTCTGCCACAACATGGAAAGTTCCTGAGGTTCACTTCCAGGGGCGAAGTCTTCCAGGGTCAGGTTCTTTCACTCAGCCTAGCCCTTTTTACCCACACATTCACAATGCATGATGTAGCGCTGGCTCCTTGCGACTCTGGAGGGGCATCTGCATTCTGAATTACGTAGACGACTAGCTGATCCTAGCGCAGTTCCAGGAACTGGCAGTTCAGCACAGGGACATCATCTTAGCTCATCTGTTTCTCTGGGGTTGAGGCTCAACGCCAAGAAAAGCGTCCTCTCTCCCACTCAGAACACTGTCTATCGGGGCATCGTATGGAGTTCAATCACAATGCGGGCACAACTGTCTCCCGCTAGGATTGAGTCCATTCAGATCACCCTGAGCAAAGTCAGGCTAGGTCAAGGTTGCACTGTTATCAGTATCAACGATTTCCAGGTCTCAGGGCGAACGCATCCATGGTGATCCCTCTGGACCTTCTGCTCATGAGACCGTTTTTGTTGTGGCCAAAAGCCAGGGGATTTCTTCCAAGGGCCAAAACCCCTGGGCTAAATAGGGTTACGCGCCTCAGGCTTCGTTCCCTTTCTATGTGGTTCAGACCCCGGTTTTCTGCCTTGGGACAGATGCCTCCCTGACGGGCGGGGTAGCGGCCTTAAGTGGTCGTCCAGCTTAAGGGGATTGGAGGGTCGTCAGCTCGGTTGTCACAGTCACTGTCTTGGGTTGATGGCTGTATTTCTGGCCCTGAAATACCTCCTCCTGAGGCTGCCATGTCTTGGTGCGGGTGGACAATACAGCGGTAGCCTCTTACATAAATCTTCAAGGAGACCCACGTTCTTGTCAGCTGTATTTCTGATGTGTCGGATTCTCCTTAGGGCCCAGGGTAAGCTCCTGTCACTCAGGTCAGTTATATCCCTGGATGCCCGTATACGGGAGCAGATTTACGGTCCAGACAGAAAATACCAACGGGGGAGTTAAGAACTCCACCCTAAGGTAGTAGTTGCCCAGAGTTCGCCAGCTGATAGCACCGCGCTGGCAGAACAGGGCTTGGTTCTCGGAGCTAATCTCTTCCCTCGACGACTTGCCTTGGGCGATTACGAACAGGAAGGATCTTCTATCTCAGGCACAGGGCAATATTTCATCCCTGCCCTGAATTGTGGAATCTTTCATGTTTGGCCCCTAAGGGTACCAACTGAGGGACACAGGGCTTTCTCCTGAGGTTATCGAGACCTTTTTAAATGCCAGGCTTTTTCCACTTGGAACAAGTTTGGGTGAGATCTTAGGGCAGAAGAGGACCTCTTCGCCTCTATGGATAGCGCAATGTCTCCTCTACTTCTCCCTGAAATCACCCAGCCCCCTTGGGTCTGGACGTTAAGACACATACATGACCCAGAATGCGTCTGTATGCATTTCTTTCCCCAGTTTCTCTGCTCCCGGGAGTCTTGGCGATGTTCACCAGCAAGGGTCTTGTCTCGTATTAATGGCGCTGCACTGGCTGCCCTAGAGCTAATTCTAGAGCTAGAGCTAATTCCTCTCCTCGACGGCTCACCTTGGGCGATTCCGAACAGGGAGGACCTTCTCATCCTTGGCCCGAATTGTGAAACCTTTCATTCTGGCCCCTAAGGGTACCAAATGGGGTTCACAGGGTTTTCTCTTGGGGTTATCGAGACAATTTCTAGTGCTAGGGCTCCCTCCACTTGGAACTGATCTGGGTAGATTTTACAGGGCAGAAGAGGACCTCTTCGCCTCTGTTGATAGCGCAATGTCTCCTCTACTTCTCCCCGAGTCGCCCAGTCCCCCCCTCCTCCCCCTCGGGAGGGGCTGAACGTAGTAACGAAATGCCTTCTACTAAAGTTCTTATTACAGAACCAGCTAACTGCCAGTTTGCTTCAGTTCTGGATTTTCTGTAGAAAGAACTGTCAGCGTGCACTTGCCTCGCCACTGCCAGGTTCAATGTGGCCACTGCGGTTTGCCAAGGCTTGGTGGGCGGGGTGCCCTCAAAGAGGCATCCTCATTATTGCCCGGGCCTACAAGGCGCGCGGTCAAGCTTCGCCAGTAGGTTTCAGGGCGCACTCTACCAGAGGGCTCTCCTCCTCTAAAACCTTGGCTAGAGGTCTTCCTCTTCAGCAAGTTTGTGATGCGGCAGGTTGTCCTCTCCGCACACATTCATTAGATTTTTATAGTTTGGATGTTTTGCCACTCCGGGCTCTTATGCCCTTGAGTCGACATCTCAAGCTCATGTCTGGACAAGTTTGTGATGCGGCAGGCTGGTCCTCTCCGCTCACATTCATCAGTTTTTATGACAAGTTTGTGGTGCGATAGGGTTCTCTTCGCACACATTCATCGAGCTTTATGGGTTAGATGCTTTGCTACTCTGGGCTCTTATGCCCTTGAGTCGACATCTCAGCTCATGCCTGAAAAAGTTTGTGATGCGGCAGGCTTGTCCTCTCCGCTCACATTCATCAGTTTTTATGACAAGTTTGTGTTGCGATAGGGTTCTCTTCGCACACATTCATCGAACTTTATGGGCTAGATGCTTTGCTACTCCGGACTCTTATGTCCTTGAGTCGACATCTCAGCCCATGCCTAAACAGGTTTGTGATGCGGCAGGTTGTCCTCTCCGCACACATTCATTGGACTTTTTAGTTTGGATGTTCTGCACTCCGGGCTCTTATGCCCTTGAGTCGACATCTCAGCTCATACCTGAACAAGTTTGTGATGCGGCATGCTGGTCCTCTCCGCACACATTTATCAAAATTGAATGGTTTAGATGTTTATGCTACTCCGGGCTCTTATGCCCTTGAGTCGACATCTGAAGCTCATGTCTGAGACCTATCGCGTTTTTGTAAGCACACTGCACAACCGTAGGGGTCCGGACAGCCCTAAGTGCGGCGGCGTGGGTATTGCGTTCCCCGTAGCGCTTAGCAGCGCAACATCGTAGTGAAGCTTTTTGTAAAGGGAACGTCTCGAGTTACATGTGTAACCATTGTTCCCTGAAAAAAGCGGAACGAGATGTTGCGCTGCTTTGCCGCACTGGGACGTCCCAGGACTACTCTTCAAAAAGAAGTATCTGACGACACCTGGTGACGTATCCATTTATAGCCTGGCCTCAGGTGCATCTAATGATTACATCAGCTGAGGCTATAAATTCCTGTCAATGTTCATTGACATGTTCCACACATTATTCAGCTCGGCTCACAGCTAGAGCTGTTCCCCGTAGCGCTTAGCAGCGCAACATCTCGTTCCGCTTTTTTCAGGGAACAAGGGTTACACATGTAACCCGAGACGTTTTCCAGACCATTTCACATTTCTAAGAATGTTCCATGCTGAAAAGACCAGCATTGCTGGTCACCAGATTATGTTGTGTTTTGGGTGCTGGTCCCCCAGCATGGGATGCTTTTGTCCACCAGGCTTTTAAAATAGCCTAACCAGCTTCTTCAGGAAAAAAAAAAGAAAGAATTAAAAGCAATGCTGTTCAACCAGCTTCTCCAGTTAGGTTTTTTTTGGTGAAAAACATGGATATGCTGGTCCACAAGCTAGGCCAGCACCAAGCCAGCACTAACCAGCAAAGCCTGCCTAGACCAGCATGGGAATTGCAGGGTTATTCTAGCATATTTTTCTACTCATGTTAAGAAAAGATCACGTTAAGAAGATTTTTCCCACAGCCACAATGTACCAATTGGAAATCATTTTAAGAACATCATTTGTTAGCTGGGGTCAGAGTAAAATAGAGAGAATTGAGATGACATCCAATCGAAGGTGGTGGGATGTGTCTGAGTCCGTAATATGACAAATTTTAGAGTGAAAGAGTCCATTCAATGAGAAAATGTAGGGTCGGACTATATTTTATACATCAATAATTGATTGGATTGTAAAAAAAAAAAAGGTTTATACCAGAATGGAGCCAAAACTGAATGTGCATGGTTGGAGGGGCTGGAAAGTAAAGGGTTATAGTTATGTCAGCTTAAAAAAAAAGGCCATTTCAGATGTGAAGCAATTAATAACATTTTGATTAAATAACCTTTTTTCTCTCTTTAAAATAGCATGCCCTCATTAATCATGCACGACAAGACTATTAAAGTTTACTTAGAAAGTATATTGGCTCGATTTTGTACCAATGAGATTCCACAATGGTTGGGGCTACTACTAGTGACTGGTGGTGGGGATTTTGATTCATCACATTGACTCTATTGAATCTGTTTATCAAAAATATTTGTTCATATTTGTTCATTGATTCCTTCTTTGACAATTTCTGCAAATTAAGCAGTTGTGCCAGCAGATGACACCAAATGACTGTCTGTAACATTTTGAACTGGTATTTGCATTGAACCAAAAGCACAGTCATTCACAAACTGAACAAGTCCAGTTATCCTTTATTAAAATTTGCATGTCTAAAATTTTACTAAGAGATTTCAGCACTTCAGAGTGTTTGGGCATCATAACCATTTCCCCACATATAACAACAAAGCATATATATTATATTGTGAACTGCTAAGCTGTGCAGACAAAGATAACAATACTACCCTTAAAAAGTAGGTAAGTAATTATGCTTTTCAATAACATCCATTCAATATGTCATTGTAATGTGTGGTCATTACTCACTTTTATTCATAATTCATCTGCCCCCTTTTCTTGTTGAACGATATTGCAGAACTGAACAAATGACTTCCCTCCTCTCGTTTTGCAGATCCTCATTCATGAACGAGATGACTAATTAATTCATTACATTCACCAATGAGTATACCAGTACATTCAGTTCGTTCATGAGCAAGATGTTTTATCATGTTCAGACTCAAACGACTGACTCTACTGGTACAGTGAGGGCCATATTCATTCAGTAGGTGAACCAATGATATGCTCCTTCACAGGCTACTCGAATGCTATTAGCTCATGCTAATACAGGTCTTTAAAGGTAAGAATAGCCAGTAAAACAGTCTAGTGCTTCAAACTAGAGCTCATTGACTTTGAAAGGGAGATAAATTAGTTGAAGCAGCCATATCACCCTGCATCTCTTTCCTGGTTGCCCACTAAAGCTAAGCAGGGTTGAGCCTGGCCAGTACCTGGATGGGAGACCTCCTGGGGAAAACCAAGGTTGCTGCTGGAAGTGGTATTAGGGAGGCCAGCAGGGGGTGCTCACCCTATGGTCTGTGTGGGTCCTAATGCCCCAGTATAGTGATGGGGACATTATACTGTAAAAAAGGCACCATCCTTTGGATGAGATGTTAAACCGAGGTCCTGACTCTCTGTGGTCATTAAAAATCCCAGCCAAATATGTCCTGGCCCCTGTCTACCATGGCATTGTATTAATCTCCATCCCTGAATTGGCTACATAACTATACTCTCTCCTCTCCACCAATAGTGGGGTGTGTGGGTGTGTGTGGTGGGCATTCTGGTGTACTATGGCTGCTGTCGCATCATCCAGGTGGATGCTGCACACTGGTGGTGGTTGAGGAGATGTAAAGCGCTTTGAGTGCCTAGAAAAGCACTATATAAATGCAAGGAATTAATAAGTAATATGAGTCAGAAATGGAGGTTAATGAAAACTATTTGTTCACTTAAAAGATTTGATCAAAAAGACTGATTTGTTCATGAACGACACATCACTATTAGTGACACAACTAAAGCAGAATCCAAGCAACCAACTTCTGCTGGAGGCACCTTATGTTAACTAGTTAGGACATAGTATAAGCCAGCATCAGTCAGAAGTAGGTAATGCAGTGCTCTGGCAATGTCAATGGTGATGTCATCAATGAAAATAGACTTTGAAATATAAACAAGAACAATGTCTAAAAGCTCCTTGTAGTATGATTTATAGTACATTTGAATGTGTTATCTCAGTAATTAGGCTTAGAACTAACATTAAACAAAACTGGATTGCACCGCATTGGCTCAGGAGACACAAATCCCACTGTGTCTGTGTGCCACAATATTGCTTTTAACTGGCTAGAAATAAAGAGACTAATAGCAAACAGAGGAATAAGCAAGGTACTATGTTTATCATCATGTCCTTGACCATGTGATCAAGAAAAAAAATTAGACATTTAAACTGACCAATCAGTGTACAGTGCAACACTGACTCCATGTGCTACCCTAACCCTGCAAGCATTTCATCTCTAAGTTATTGAGATATGTAGGTCTAGAAAGCCAGATGTCCCTTTTTTGGGAAAGTGGGGGTAATCACCCCCATTCAAAGCTTCAATTGTATAGTACATATTTTCAAATATTTGTTGTACAGCTGAGCTATTGTGATGTATTAAATACAAATATCTAGAGTTGGACAGGAGATAACCACTCTCTGGTGTTTTGCCCACGTAAAGCTCACTGCAACAATGTTTCAGTGTTCTGGGTGGTTGCTTACTGGCCCAAGTCAAAATAGCCAAATCTCAAGTGCATTGGTATGCAGTTGCTAGGGTTTCCTGAGTTGTTTCCTTACTGGCCCATGTCAAAAGAGCAAACCCTCAAGTGCGTTGCTATGCGGATGCTAAGTTTCCTGGGTTGCTTACTTACTGGCCCATGTCAAAACACAGCATTCACGTGTGTTGCTATGTGGTTGCTAGGAAGTCCTAGGTTGTTTTATTACTGGCCCAAGTCAAATTATCCAACCATTAGGCTATATTTATAAAAAAAAATTTACATACACATTGGGTCCTATGAAAAATGCACAAGGAATTTTGCTTTCAGTATTTACTCATGATGGCTATCAGTCAAGTTATGGATGTCTATTTGGTGTCAGTTTATGTAATTCAGAGTCTGACTGGATGTTGATAAATGAAGGCAATCCGCAGTGCAAAACAATCCCCCGCAGTCCCATTTTAAAGGAAGTAAACAATATTCTGTGCATCTAGGTTTCTACCCTTTAGCCCTTTCAAAGAGCAATTTCAGGATAACTGTAACATTTCTTTATTATGAGTGACGTAGGCTATAGTTCATTGTGATTGCTTGTATAAGACTGAGGACTAGGCCTGTTCTTGAATTTTTGCATTAACTTCAGCTACAGTTGAAGTCAGAAGTTTACATACACCTTAGCCAAATACATATAAACTCTGTTTTTTCACAATTCCTGACATTTAATCATAGAAAATATTCCCTGTCTTAGGTCAATTAGGATCACTATTTTAAGAATGTGAAATATAGAGTAATAGTCGAGAGAATTATTTATTTATCTAGAAGTTTACATACACTTTGTTAGTATTTGGTAAAATTGCCTTTAAATTGTTTAACTTGGGTCAAACCTTTTGTGTAGCCTTCCACAAGCTTCTCACAATAAGTTTCTGGAATTTTGGCCTATTCCTCCAGACAGAACTGGTGTAACTGATTCTGGTTTGTAGGCCTCCTTGATTGCACATGCTTTTTCAGATCTACCACTAATTGTCTATCGGACTGAGGTCAGGTCTTTGCAATTGCCACTCCATTACCTTGACTTTGTTGTCCTTAAGCCATTTTGGAGGGATGCTTGGGGTCATTCTACATTTAGGAGTCCCATTTGCGACAGAGCTTTAACTTCCTGGCTGATGTCTTGAGATGTTGCTTCAATATATCCACATAATTTTGTTCCCCATGATGCCATTTATTTTGTGAAGTGCATTGTTCCTCTTGCAGCAAAGCACCCCCACAACATGATGCATCCACCTCCATGCTTCACGGTGGCAATGGTGTTCTTTGGCTTGCAAGCCTCACCCTTTTTCCTCCAAACATAACAATGGTCATTATGGCCAAACAGTTACATTTTTGTTTCATCAGACCAGAAGGCATTTCTCCAGAAAGTTAGATCTTTGTCCCTATGTGCTCTTGCAAACTGTATTCTGGCTTTTTTATAGCATTTCTTTGAGCAGTGGATTCTTCCTTGCTTAGCATCCTTTCAGGTTATGTCAATATAGGACTTGTTTTAGTGTGGATATAGATACTTGTCTACCTGTTTTCTCCAGCATATTTACAAGGTCCTTTGCTGATGTGAAATCTGTGGAGTGGTTAAAAATTAGTTTTAATAACTTCAACTGTAAATGAGCAGACTCATATTAAAGAACTGCTGTAACCTTAATGGTCCATTATTCACAAAGTAGTAAGCAGACAAAACAGATGTTGTGGAGTCATTAATGATTTAAGAAACAGCTTTTATAGATAAAACTTTTAAAATATGCATTTGTTTTTAGAACCGCAATGTGTTTATCACTCATAAAAATTATAATATATTGTCAAGTTCCTCTTTGCATTAAATCATTTATGTAGACTTGGAGTATATCAGTTGGTTCTGAATTATACAGGCATGTACACATTGTACCACGGTTCAAGTAAACAGGAGGATGCACAACCTCTGCTAATGCACCTGTATGGCTCTGTAGATGGATACAGCTCAATGGTCAGAGCTGCAGGAGTGCAAAGCTCTTAAAGCTCGAGCTCTTAAACTCGCAGCTTTGCGAGAAACAGAGAGAAGCAAGGTGCAAGAAGTGGAAACCATTTCAATTCAGCACAGAAGTCACATCGCCACCCTTGAATTTACTATAGTAACACTAACTGTACTTTAGGCAGAAATAGATTGATAATAAATATTAGCATATCACTATTTCACCTCTATTAAATTTGTCATAAGCTACATTAGGGGAGTGAGGGAATATTATTAATGTTTTTTAACAACTTTTAATATTTCAATATTGTATTTATTGTTTTTACATGTGTTTAGTACGACATGTCACTGGTCCAACTCACAATATGGGTCATACATTAGATTTGGTGTTATCGTATGGTCTTTCTGTGTCCAAACTAGAGGTCTTGGATATTGGCATTTCTGACCATTATTCAATAATATTTGAGTCTGTATCTACTTGTTCTTTGCCTACTTTTTCTCAGCCCTTACGCCACTCACGGTCCATTCACTGATGATGTCTTAACTGGACTTGACACTGAATCATTGAAGCTTTTAATAAATCTTGTACTTTTGCACTTGATAATGTAGCTCCGCTCAAGCCAAGGAGAGTTAAGGATTTTTCACAGCCTTGGCAAAATGACGTCACCCGCGCTTTCAGACAAGAGTGCAGAAAAGCAGAGTTTGAATAGAAAAGAGACAAGCTTCAGGTCTCTTATGATATTTTAAAGGAGTGTTTAACAAACTATCAGAGAGCTGTAAAGGAAGCGAAAGCAACGTTTTTCTTTACATTAATCTCTGATAATGCAAATCGATCAAAAGTTTTGTTCAAAACAATTGATTCTGTTTTGAACCCAACTAAAAATACTTTTCTTGATGCCACCCAAGAGAACAGTGATACATTTTTCACTTCTTTACTCACAAAATTGAGCAGATTAAAGGTGCAATTTTACCTTCACAATTTGATCAACCAATAATACCTTCCCCATCCAGCTCCCTGACTCACTTTCAACCAGTTACATCAGAACAGTTAGCAGATGTAGTCTCTAAGATGAAGTGCTCCAGATACAAGATGGATATTCTTGCTCCACGCCTTCTTAAAGAAGTTTTCATGACTATCAGTTCCAGTGTGACAGCTATAATTAACAGCTCATTAGCAAGTGGAGTTGTGCCAAGTAGTTTTAAACATAGACAATTAACATTTTAGATGCATTTCAGTCTGGTTTCAGACACTTGCACAGCACCGAATCTGCATTGTTGAAGGCCACTAATGATATTTTACTCTCCATGGATTCAGGTTCACCTGTCGTCTTAGTTGTATTAGATCTCAGTGCTGTGTTCGACACAATCAACCATAATATTCTCCTCAATCATCTAAATAAAAAATAATACATTTATCAATTGTCACACATTATACATACATTTCTGCATATACGTGGTGAAATTATTTATTTTTCACATATCCCAGCTAAGCTGGGGTCAGAGTGCAGGGTCAGCCATGATACAGCACCCCTGGAGCAGATTGGTTCAAGGGCCTTGCTCAAGGGCCCAACAGTGGTGTCTTGGTGGTGTTGGGGCTTGAACCCCTGACCTTCTTGAACCCAGAGCCTTAACTGCTGAGCCACCAGAATATATAGAATATATAGTTGGCATCTCTGTGAATTTAGGTAATTACATTTTAAATTTTTTTTTAAAGATGATTAATATAAGTTTTTATTTAATTTAATTTTGTATTTTGTTTTGCATTTTATGATTTATGATTTTTTTTTTTTCTGCTACCTCGGCTTAATTAGAGTGTCGTGTCTCTCAAGGGTCAATATTAGGACCCTTGTAATTTTCACTCTATATGCTTCCTCTGAGCTCTACTTTTAATAAGTACAGCATATCTTATCACTGTTATGCTGATGATTACCAATTTTATTTCCCAGTTAGTGCAGACAAGAATTGTTCATCTGAGAATGCCCTATATTGCTTCAAAGATATTAAACATTGGCAGGCAGGCAATTTCTTACAATTAAATGAAAGCAAAACCGAAGTTCTGATTTTAGGTTCCTCCATGTTCTCTTTACCTGGCTTGGTTGCCCAGTTAGGTCCACTGTCGTCAAATGTGCTAGATCATGTGAGGAGACTTGGGGTGATTTTAGACTGATAATTACTTTTCAATAAGCAGATCAGTGCTGTTGTCAAGGGTAGATGTTCCACCTTAGATCTATTGTTAAAATATAAAAATTAGGTCAGCTGTTAAATTTGTTCTATAAATATAAGTTGACTTGACTAGTAGGTCTACTGTATACAGTATAATTACAAAAATGACATACTTTTTTTTATAGAAATCATGTTACATCTAACCATGGTAGTAAAGAAGATCCATGCTTCCATGTGTTTACTATGGTCTTGTTACAAATACCAATGTTAAAAATATAAAAATAAATAATTAATTAATAAATAAAAAGGCAATTTAAAATATAATAACAATATCACTTTTACTATTAGTCCTTGTCTTCATATTTTCATTTATAGATCCCATATGTAGCCCTCCATCTGCTTGAATTCAAGAAACGCAAGGTTTGGTCTCACATTCATGATGTGTAAGCCTGCTGAATTTATTTAAAAAACTTTAGTTAAGCAAATAACACAAATAATGAGTTTTATGTTTTTTTTTGTTACAACATAGTCATAGAAAATTCGCCATAGCCAACCAAAGTATATATAAATATATATATATATATATATATATATATAGAGATATATATAGTCCATATATATGTATAGAGAGAGAGAGCATGTCGAGAGAGATCTAGTCGATATATATATATATATATATATATATATATATATATATATCTATATATATATATATATATATATATAGTAAATGGTTTAACAGTTAGGGCAAAGTACTGCTGTACATTGAGCTGTGGTGCTCATATAGTACAAGTCCAGTCTGCAACGTGTTTTGATTCATTAGATCACACTTGATCCCATTCCCTCTCACTCTGCCAAATTATTTTCTTAAGTAAATCTTAACAATACAAGAAGCAAAAGCCTATTAAAAAAATATTCGGTTAATATGACAAATCAAATCTGGAAATGTGTCTTGAACAAATCCGCATGCCAATTTCTAGTAAAGCCACCTTTATAGGCATTAATAAGGCACATTTCTAGTAAAGGTCCTAGCATAAGTAATTACATTTATAATATTTCTGACAAATGTAATATGCTTGTGCTGTGTGCTGAAAAATCCTCATAACTTTGGTAACTGTAGGCATTTAGACATTTTGACACCTTTTTGACATTTATATTATCACCTCCCTGCTGTCACAACTCAAAACTCTATTTGTCACAATAGTTGTTTGTAAGTGCTAATAGACTAGACACATTTCTAGTCTTACAGCACCTCTGACTGGAACTGTTTGGATAATGATTAAGCAATATCAGCAATATGTGATATTTGATGATATTGCTTATATACAGTTCTAAGGGAGTTTAACTTGTAAGAGTAACTTTGATTTCAGATATAATATGGCCAGTCTGAGTTCAAACATAGGCACATGGAGTGATACAAAGAGTAAAGCAATCCAGTGCTGCTTTGAAAAATATCAGCACTCATGTTTCAATCAAATTAGAGAACAGTATTGTTGTATAATTGTAACAAATTATTGTGGAATTGTTTCCACAAATATTTATTATAGCAAGCTTTAGCTTAGAAAGCCACAAAGCTAACAAAGGATCTAGACATAGCACAAATACCACATGACAAATCACAAGCATTACGATAACCCTATAATAATCCAGTCAAGCTGACCAGTGCTGATGACTCCACTGAATAAATACCTGATATTTACAGCATTCATTTCCTTCTACCTTCCAATCATTCTTTTAAACAAACATATGAACTAAGCAGATGTAGAGACTTTATGAATATTCTCTGTTGCTAATAGATCACTGAGGGAGTTAGAGAGATGGCTGTACATCAAAGAGGCTAATTAAGCATTAAAAAGTTCCAATAGTTTTCTGGGCTTTATATTGATCTTTCCAGAGCAGATCTTAATCTACACTGCCGTGCTATGTCTGGTGGGAGGAAGTATTTGGTTTCTCTGGTGATTTGTTTCGAATTGCTGACCTTTTGGAAATCTTATCTGACTATTTATTTTTTTGATGTAAAGATTACTTTTTCTTTTGCCACAATGCACATGGAAGGCTACAACTCACTAAATCTAGAATCTGCAATTTCTGTAAAGAATTTGAGTTTGATGGTACAATGCTGGTGACATTTGCTGGTAAATGTCCCATACAACAGTGTTTCTCAACTCATGGTTTGTGACCCAAAATTTGGTCACATGTCTTTTCTGATATAGTATCGTGGATAGCAGGCCTATTTGTTGTTAATATTAAAGTTAGGAATAAATTGTGCATATCTAGATTAATAATTTAGATAAACATCATTGTGATAAAAAAAATGGATAACTGAGCATTGGATAATTCATTGGATAATTGTCGTTAATTCATTGTTGCACAGAAAAGAATCTGTGCAACAATGAATTAACAACAATTATCCAAGGTCGTAGCAGCCCACACCCCCTGCACTCTTTAAAAAGGTGATTTGGTACCCCCCACTTTTTCAAACTAAACCTATATCGTGGATTTGTATATAGTATTCTTTGAGTTTTGGTACTTTGGTCTGATTGAGTGACCATCCAGCCAAGAAAGTTTATTTCAACAATGTTCAGTTATCCATTTTTTTATCACAATGATGTTTATCTAAATTATTAATCTAGAGATGGGGAACACACAAGCGAGAGTTATTTATCGGCATATCGTTCTTAATTTGCAGCACTACATGAAATGCACTGCAGAAAAAAAACTAAACAAAGGACAATCCTTTTAAGTACACCTTGTAAGTGGAGTTTAAATCAGCGCCTGAGTCTTCATTAAGTCATGCTATTTGTATGCATATAGTACTCATTCCTTGTAATAAACTATGAAATAGATATTATGTAATATTAAACTTATAAATATATTAAATCATCAAAAATATAATTTATGGAAGTAAATAAAAAAAATACATTATTGCACACCTAGGGTCTCTAATGACTTTTTATTTCATTGTATTTATTTTATTTATTTATTTATTTTTATTTATAAGAGAGATATGTGGGCACAACTCCAAAAAAGTATGCGCTATAGAGAGTGGAATGAGGTCCCGTGACACTAAAGACCAAAGGTACGTTTTTAAGGGTTAACGGCCTCGCCTCCTTTCACAAAACCAGATTTCTGACCCAGAAAAAATATGTTGTTGAAATGTCTAATGAGACGTGATGTCAGAAACACAGGAAATCTGACATCTTTCAGAACTTCCTGTGTCACCCATCTGCTACTG
Organism: Xyrauchen texanus; assembly: GCF_025860055.1. Lineage (NCBI taxonomy): Eukaryota > Metazoa > Chordata > Actinopteri > Cypriniformes > Catostomidae > Xyrauchen > Xyrauchen texanus. The sequence goes on along the minus strand of NC_068294.1, from coordinate 37,123,108 downwards.
TACAAAAACAAATATAACCAAAACCAAAAATAAGAAATTAACTCTTCTTTAAAAAGGACAACTCTGATTTAAAATGAAATAGCACATTCTAACAAGCAATTGGCAGTGTTATTCAATTAATGAGAATTGAAAATATCTCTGTCACTGGTGCCATGGTGACATGCAAATACTGTAAATACACGCATCTAAGCATCCCATGGGCCGTAATTTCTTGTAGAGCTCTTTTATCTAGCTTGTTCATTTCAAAAAGACTTTGCTCTTGTGAAGTCTCTCTGTGCGGTCTCCCCAGACCCTGAGCGGAGCCCAATTCACCCCAACCATGATGTCTCCCTGCTTTCATGTTTGCAGGGGCAGATTAACATAATTCCCTCTCCTGGTCCAGATGGACCCTGTTTCTGAAGGGTTTACTCAGACGCTGAGCTCAATGCTCCATTTTGGGGGCAAAACCAACATTCCAGAGACTGTCTTGGAGCAATGTTAGCAGACAGTCAGAAATTAAAACCTGCAATGTGGACTAAAGACTTGCTTCCAGTTCTTAAAAAAATAAACCCATCTGTGCCAATGGTCTGTGGACCACCTCGAACCTAAACAGCTGAAGAGCCAGATACCAGTGGGTGATCTTCGTGTTGGCGTCTTTCATGTGGTGGATCCATTTGAGAGGGGCGTGATCTGAACAGAGAGTGAAGGCAAGCCCCAAAAAGTAGTACCGGAGAGTGAGGTCAGCCCACTTGATGGCAAGAAACCCTTTTTCAATGGTGTTGTACTTAGTCTCCCTCAGTGTTAGCTTGCGGCTAATATACAGCACCGGCATCCCTCCCCCTCCACCACCTGAAAGAGCACTGCCCCCAACCCCCTGGCTGAAGCGTCCATCTGTAAAATGAAAGAGAGTGAGAGAAATCAGGTGAATGTAAAAGGACCAGGTCTGGAGCTCCCTTTCTAGTGAGATCAGTCAGCGGGCTGGTGACGTCTGAATAAATAGTCACAATATTTTAAAATAGACACACAGCCCCAGGAACTGTCTCACCTCCTTTTTGATCTTGGATCTTGGGCAGGTCGCAATTGCCACAGTCTTATCAATTTGGGGATGCACCTGCCCAAGTGGAACACCAGATACCATACCTTAACCCGTCCAACTGCACATTTTTTGGGGTTTGCCAGTCGCAGCGACCTCAGAACCACCCGCAGATGCTTCATATGCTGCTGCCAAACATTACTGTATATAATTATGTCATCCAAATATATAGCGGCATACAAAAGCTGTGGTTTGAGGAGTCGGTTTATAATGCGCTGAAACATGGCCGGGGCTCTGAACAAACCAAACGGAAGTGTCACAAATTGGTGTAAGCCAAACGTTGTGGAGTGGGCATTTCTTCGTGGGACATTGGCATTAAGGGGATCTGCCAATAACCCTTTGTCAAATCTAGTGTCGAGTAAAAGCGAGCTGTGCCCAACCAATCAAGCAACTCATCAATACGAAGCATTTGTTATTTGTCAAATTTAGACACCACATTGACTCTCCTATAGTCAACACAGAACCGTACAGACCCGTCGCTCTTAGGAACTAGAACAACCAGGCTGAACTAATCGCTCTGGGTTTCCTCTATTACTCCCATATCGAGCATTGCATGTAATTCTTCCTGAACAACTTTTTTTCTGTGCTCAGGCAGTTGGTAGGGACGGCTAAGTATCACTACCCTGGGCACCATCTTGATGTGGTGCTGATCACATCTGCTCTGTGCTGCCCACTTCGCTGGACCCATTGCAGTTTGCCTACCGCAACAACCGCTCCACTGATGATGCTATTGCATCTACAATACACACCGCTCTCTCCCACCTGGAAGAAAGGAACACATATTTGAGAATGCTGTTTGTAGACTACAGCTCAGTATTCAACACCATAATGCCCTCCAAGCTTGATGTGAAACTCCGGGCTCTGGGCTTAAACAGCTCGCTGTGCAGCTGGATCCTGGACTTCCTGTCAGGCAGACGTCAGGTGGTTAGAATGGGTAGCAACATCGCCTCATCACTGACCCTCAACACTGGAGCCCCACAGGGCTGTGTTCTCAGCCCACTCCTGTATTCCCTATACACACATGGCTGTGTGGCAACACCTAGCTCCAGTGCCATCATTAAGTTTACATTTACATTTACATTTATGCATTTGGCATACGCTTTTATCCAAAGCGACTTACAGTGCACTTATTACAGGGACAATCCCCCCGGAGCAACCTGGAGTTAAGTGCTTTGCTCAAGGACACAATGGTGGCCCAATACGCCACCACCACATCCTAGCAAGTTTGCTGACGATAAGACAGTGAGGAGGGGCACAGTCTGACACGCCCTCTCCCTCTACATCAGTAGGACCAAGGAGCTTGTAGTGGACTTCAGGAGGAAAGACAGAGAACACAGCCCCATCACCATTAATGGAGCACCGGTGGAGAGAGTCAGCAGCTTCAAGTTCTTCGGTGTCCACATCATTGAGGAACTCACATGGTCCGTCCGCACTGAGGCCGTTGTGAAGAAGGCTCACCAGCGCCTCTTCTTCCTGAGAATGTTGAGGAAGTTTGGAATGAACCACCATATCCTCACACGGTTCTACACCAGTACTGTAGAGAACATCCTGACTGGCTGCATCACCGCCTGGTACAGCAATAGCACCACCCACAACCGCAAAGCCCTGCAAAGGGTGGTGCGAACTGCCAGACACGTCATCGGAGGTGAGCTTCCCTCCCTCCAGGACATCTATACCAGGCGGTGTGTGAAAAAAGCTTGGAGGATCGTCAGAGACTCCAGCCACCCGAGCCATGGACTGCCCTTACTGCTACGATCAGGCAGGCGGTATCGCAGCATCAGGACCCGCACCAGCTGACTACATGACAGCTTCTTCCCCCAAGCAATCAGACTTTTGAACACTTGATCTCTCACAATCAATATACATAAGCACTGCACTTTATTAATCTTAATATATCACACTAGACTGCACTTTCATGACTGCTATGTTGCTCGGAACTGCACAAAAGACTTTCACCCACTGTTGCACCTGTGTATATGGCCCTGTGACAATAAAGTGATTTGATTTGATTTGATTTGATTTTAGTGTTGAGGAATAGAAGCGAAGTTTGCCCACCATGGAGGAGCATTTTTTTTTTCTCTCTGGAAGTCGGGACATCAGCATTTCCGTTGCTCCAATACCACTCCATCACGAGCATAGGCTAACATTTACAAGAAAGATGGATTTTGTCAAACAGGCCTATAAACCTATTATCACAAAAACAGAAAATTACTGTTGAGAATGATCATGAGTGCGGGAGGTAGCCTACAGTAATAATGAGCTATACCACAAGCAAATATTCATTGTGGAAATAAAAAGACTTGTGGCCCAAAAAATTACAAAACTTCTCTGTTCACATTGGAGAAAACAAAAAAGGTGGGTTATAGTACGTCTTTCTCCTCTTTTAGATTAGTAAACATTCCATATATGTATCCAATTAAGATTTCTATAATTTAATCCAAATGCATTTGCTGATTTGATTAAAACGTATCAGTATAAATTGTTCATTCTTTCGATTTTATTTTATTTATTTATAAATCTTAACTAAAGATGTTTATAGATGTTTAAAGTAAATGTATTGAAAGTAAAATAGTAATTAAAATAATGTTGTAAAGAAAATGCATGATGTAAATAAAAATAAAGAGAAAATGCAATTATTTATTTATTTTCATTCTGTTGCCTAAACTATGTATTTATTTAATTCAGAGAATAATGCTTTCAGATTTAGGGATTTTATGCCATTCTTCTCTGCAGATCTTCTCAAGCTCAGTCAGGTTGGATGGGGACTGTAGGTTTTTTAGACAGCCATTTTAAGGTCTCTCCAGAGATTTTCCATTGGGTTCAAGTCAGGGCTCTGGCTGGGCCACTCAACGACATTCACAGAGTTGTCCCTAATCCACATTTATGTTGTCTTGGCTGTGTGCTTATGGTCATTGTCCTGTTGGAAGGTGAATCTTCAGCCCACTCTGAGGTCCTGAGCACTCTGGACCAGGTTTTCATTAAGGAGCTCTGTGTATTTTGCTGCATTTAGCTTTCCTTCAAACCTGACCAGTCCCCCAGTCCCTGCCACTTAAAAACACCCCCACAGCATGATGCTACCACCACCATGCTTCACTGCTGGGATGGTATTGAGCAGATAATAAGCGGTGGCTGGTTTCCTCCAGACATGACGCTTGGAATTGAGGCCAAACAGTTAAATCTTTACTTATTTACTTGACTGTTTCTCACAGTCTAAGAACATGGCCGTATGCAGGGTTTAAAAAATACATTTTACATTTACATTACATTTATGCATTTGGCAGACGCTTTTATCCAAAGCGACTTACAGTGCACTTATTACAGGGACAATTCCCCCGGTACAACCTGGAGTTAAGTGCCTTGCTCAAGGGCACAATGGAGGTGGCCGTGGGGTTAGAACCAGGGACCCTCTGATTAACAGCCCTGTGCTTTAGCCACTACGCCGCCACCACTCCCATACAGAGGTCCAAAAACTACGTTCGTTAGCGGGTTTGGGGGTGAAACATATTGATTTCCCTGATCGACATATGTGCATTTTAAGATGTTGGATAATAATAGCTTTAAAACCATGTCAGTGTGCTGTAGCATAAATTATCTTTTTTAGATTTGAATTACAAAAAAAATGTCTCAAGCAGTACATAAACGTAGGAAAAATGTGTTTTATACAAAATTATATCTATAAAATAGTACTATACTGTATTATGACACTATACTTATGAAATTAAAATGAACCTCTAGGCTTCACTCTAATTACCAAAGAACATATATCTCTGTGGTAATTAGGCCTACATAGTTTGAATGCGATCAGGACAGTTTTTGTTTGTGTTAAACAGCACAGTAACATAATGCTAATCACATTCTGGGCACAGTGGGTAGTACCTGCTCTTCCTCTTTCATCTCCATCATTTTTTATTTTTCTTTGTCTCTCAGTCTCATCTTGTCCCCTGTCGCTTCCCTTCCCAGGCTGAGCTTTAATTGATGCAGTCTTTAAATGTTCATCTGTGCCAGTAAAGAAAGTAAACACAGGGTAAATTGATATTTATTTGCAAATGTTACCGGCCTTTGCTAGGATAATCTTGCAATAAAAATAAAAATATATACTGGTACCTCATCATTGCAACATGCATTTCAACCCTACACAAACTGATATGAAAGAAAAGCACATCATTATCAGTCCGTTTCTCTAGATACCTCATAATGCTTCGGCGGTTAAGGTGCCTGCCCTGCCTGGTTTGTTGACATAGTCCAGCACAGTGGAGCGCAAAGCTTGCCCCCAGCCGATTTCATTGGTCAACACAAGCAAGCAGTCACCTGAGAAGGTCGGTTATCTTTGCGGCACCAAAGAATTATTATTAGGCAATTTTTTTTAAGACTTTTAATATACACCTCTGGAAAAAATACAGAGGTCCAGAACTCGGTGTCCTCAATGGTGGATACTGCCATGTTTGAGAGTGCTTTAGGTGCTTTTTTGAAGTGCAGATCGGTGGAGTGTTGTAGTGATGGTTGTCCTTCTGCAAGTTTCTCGCATCTCTACAAATGATCTCTGGAGCTCAACCAGAGTGACCATCGGGTTCTTGGTCACCACTCTCTTACCAAGGCCCTTCTGCCCCAATTGCTCAGTTTTGCCGAGAGGCCAGCTCTAGGAAGAGTCCTGGTTTTTCCAAACTTCTTACATTCAAGAATTCTGGAGGCCACTGTGCTCTTGGGAACCTTCAATGCAGCCAATCTGTTTTTGTAGCCTTCCCCAGACCTGTGCCTTAATAGATTCCTGTATCTGAGCTCTGCAGGAAATTCCTTTGACCATGTGGCTTGGTTTTTGCTCTAATGTGCATTTTCAGCTGTGAGACCTTATATTGTCTGTGCCTTTTCCAATCATGTCCAATCAATTGAATTTGCCACAGGTGGACTCCAATCAAACTGTATGGGATGCACCTGAGCTCAATTAGAATTTTCATAGAAAAGGGTCTTAATACTTCTATCAATGTGATATAAAAAAAAAAAATCTATAATATATTTGAAAGTTATCTAAAATATTTTTTTTTTATCTTATAAATACTTTTGATTATTGTGCAATGAATGTAAAAATGTACCGCTAAAGAAGTAGGAATGATGTTTCTGATTACAATATATATATATATATATATATATATATATATATATATATATATATATATATATATATATATATACAGTACATACACACACAGTATATTTGTAAACTATATATTAAACAAGAGACTGTTAAAACAATTTTACCATGTTGGCAATAGTGTTTTAACAGACTCTTGTTTAATATTTTTAAAGAAATGAATGAGAATTAATTAGATGATTACATTTCTGCACGGAGTTAAAAAAAAACATTGTTGCAAAATAAATGGCAAGTGTAAGCATCTCCAGTTTAAGGTTTCAGAGGAGAATCTCATGACAGGAACACATTTTAAAGCATAGTTTAATGTCTTAGTTTAAAACTAAAATCAGCTTCGTCTAAATATTAACCTGCACTTAGAAAATTATTTGCATGCACAGTAATTCATCAACATTGTGTTCAACAAGCATTCAACAAATGACAGTGTATCCTATGATTGAAACACCTTATTTTCTTTCCCAAATTATGTATTTGGAAAGTTATACATCCACTTTAAATTCATGTTGTTATAATGTAAATAAAATAAAAAATAAATGAATACAAAATGACATATATAGGAAGGACATTAAATATTATGGAGTAAGAGCCAAAGGTGTTCACCCATTGTGGTTTGGATGCAACATCACACCCAAAATAATAATTAAAAAAATATGCGTCCTCTGTAGTGGACATTATGCATCAAAGGGTTGAGTAACTCCATAATTTCAACCTACATTCCATAACTGCAATATTAGCATGTCCTAAATTGGTCTAACTATGTAAATAATTGCAAGACAGTCAACTGTGATTAGTTTATTTGCAGTACTGTCAGGAAAATATTCTAAAGCCAGACTATTTACACAGAGACCAAACATGTGGGTTGCCGAGATTTTAAATTAAGTATATCTAGCCTATGCGCTGAATAATTTAAAGTTAGACGCATCTATTTAATCCATAATTGATCACGTTTGCACTTTAAGTTTCAATCTCCAAGGACTTCTTTCATCAAATTCTTAACAATACAAAAAGAAAAAAAAATACAGTGCTTTATGATGCTGAGTTGTATTGTTCTATTTTACAATGCTGGCATTTCAGAGCTGTGGGCACATATTTTGAAAAGACACTTTCATATAATGGATGAGCTGTGATCTCCTTTACTTTCTGTTCTGCCTCTAATCAGGGTGTCCTGTTTTATATGCTGAAGTCACTGCCACCGTTTTGTTATGCATTACAATTTCCACCATATAGACTACTGCAGCCATTTTATTTATTTTTTTTGTCAAATGACTCATACGACATTGACTGTAAAAACATCAAACAATCTCAAACAAAATCCAGGACCATAAATATTATGAATCTAATTAATTTGCTCCTGGAATATTTTGCAGATTGAATAATGCTGAGTTCTTGAGTCCAAAAGACAATAAACGGTACTTGCTTTACATTGTGATGGCATTTCCTCCCAAGTATGTTTTTTTATTTTCGCTGCCATGACAACCAAATGCAAGGATTACAAGGGCATGATGCGTTGTCTCCTAAACCCCCATTCTATAATTATCTCTGACAAATACTAGATTACATTTCAGTTTAAACCAAGCATGCAGTAAGAGAGCAAATGTACTCATGCTGGTTAAAGACTGTGCAAGTCAGTTCAACCCAAGTCGATTAAAGATTTTTCACTTTCTAATGTTCAAATGTTTCATCTTTCAGAAAACAAACAAACAAACAAACAAAAACAGGTAAACCAGAGTAAAGCCATCAAAATAATCAACACGACTCCAGTCTTCTTCTTCTGAACCCAAACGAATGATTATTTTGAGAAACAAAACAATACTTATATACTTTTTAACTACAAATGTTCACTTCCGTACATCTCTGTGACGGGCACTCATGAGAGGGATGACGTAAGCTCGTTGGTAAGGTCACACGTCACATGGAGGAGGAGGCAGGAAGCGATTGTTTACAAGAGAAACTTGCACAGAGAACAGACCAAGCGGCGTTCTCAAACCAAAGCAGTCCAAAACAATTTTAATGTGACGCGTGACCTTACCAATGAGCTTACGTCATCCCTCTCATGAGCACATGTCACAGAGATGTACGGATGCGAACATTTGTATTTAAAAAGTATATAAGTATTGTTTTGTTTCTCAAAATAATCAATTGTTTGGGTTCAAAAGAATTTTATTTGTCGACTGGTGTCGTGTGGATTATTTTGATGAACCCTAAATATGCATTTTGGTCCGTCAAAAAATGGAGTACATTCACTTGCCTTGTTTAGAGGAGGAGGCCTGAAATTAATTCCTAAAAATTATGTTGATGATGAAAGAAATTCAGATACATCTTGGATGGCCTGTAAATCAGCAAATTTTCATTTTTGTGTGAACTATTCCTTTAAGATAAAAATGCATATCTGAATATTGGTTGTGTGCACTGGTTTTGACACTGACGATGACTTATGGGCCGTTTAGACCAATCACATTCTTGGACTAAAACAGATGCAGCGCAAAAATAAAATAGAACGCGGGTTTCTAGAGATGTGTTTAAAATGTTGAATGGCCTTTTAAATTGACACAGTGTCTACGTTTAAAGGGAACCGTCCATTAAAAGGTTTTTTTCTCGTTTTACATAAGATTTAAGAATACGAACTGATGAAATCTTTTGTTTACTCATTTTACTTATTTTGTTAACAGCTAGATATTTTCTTTACAATAAACAATTGCGATAACACTGTGTTGTTTGGTTTATATTGACTCATTTCGCCCTCTTGAGGACGTAGGAGACAACGTCGATTTAAAAATCAGATCTCTTGCAGCTACATTTTTCAGTAGAAATAATGTCTTTAACCAATGAATGGCATACTTATGGTTGTCTCTGCATATTAAGCCGTGATAGGAGAAAGCATTTTAACCCTGAAATAGTTACATACTTCAGCTTTAAGTGAAAAAATATTATGGAGTTTTTCATCTCTGTTGACAGCCTTAAAACAGAACCATTCACTCATACTGTGTAACTTCAATTGTAATATTGCTTATCTGGCTAAGATTTGCTGCAAAATGATTGAGCCAAGAATTGTTTTGAGGGACTTCAACATTCAGGACTTTCCAAGCTAATGACATATAATACTCTCAGCATTCTTGGCTACGAAACCTCTGACCATAGCAATTTGGTTAGTGCTGATGCAACCCAACAGATCAATACAGGAGCTGTGAGACCAATGTGTGCCACACAGGTCTGGGTAGCCTATTAGGACTGAGGGATTTGCAAACTGAGCTCCAAAATGTAGTCAAAAGTGCATTGTTAAATATTCTACTAGTGGCATTCCTTAAGTATGTCCCTATATAAAGGGATACATTTACTGAATAAATGCTGTAACATGTAATTTGTAACAAATTCCGTTAGATTACTCAAAGTCAGTACAAATGAAAAAAAACGTTTTATTACTTCTTCAGCACAGTTTTTTTTTTCAATTATTTTGATAAACAATTCAATAAAAAGTGAAAAGAAATCTGCCAGTACAGTAAAACAAAATAATTTATTATTTTTCTTTTTTTAAAAATACAGCCTTAAATCTATAACAGCATAAAGTAAATTATTTTTTTTATATTTTTAAAGGAAAATGTATTCTTCCTAATATAAATGTCCTACATATATATAACAAACTTGGCCTCCGAGAAAGACTATGCTAGCTGAGGTAAGGGACATTCCATCATTTAAACTGGACTAAACTAAAAATTTAAACCCGCTTGGTTCTCCCAATGGCCAGTCAGCCCCTGATCGGCCCCAAAGTGCGTCGGCCCACCGGGAAAATGCCCGGTAAAATAGATTACCAGCCCTATGAGAAAGTGTTTATACTCGTCCTGTACAGTCAGTTTACTTTATTAGCAGTTTATTTTTCTTCGCATTGCATTAGCTTAAATGCTTTCATTCTATTATTTTTAACACATTACTTGCTTAAATAAAATATATATATATATATATATATATATATATATAATAAAAAACACAGGACATGATATAAGCTTGTTTCTAATATAAATGGAAGCTTGTTTTTTTAAGGGATGAATGCCCATCCATAATAATTTGTTATTCGAATATTTAAGCTAATAAAAAAACGAATATTCTATTATTTAAATGAAGGTAATTAATGAGAAATAGACGTTGTAAATTTGTTTTATAAATATATATAATATACTGCGACCATGTTTCATTGCTTATACTTTGGGATGCTCTTTAGTTTATATTTTCACAGCTGTCCGTTTAAGGTTTCACAGGTGGAAGCCAATTGTAAGACAATTTTGTCCTTGTTAGAGCTATTGTTTTTCACCTTTGTAAACACCAAATTAATAGTTTGCTCAAAAATTCAAACGCGGCAATTTGATCACATTTGAACAAGTCTGTAAATGAGGTTGGTTATTTAAAGCAAACGTTTAAATGTACTGCCTTACAAGTCATGTGCTAGCCTAAGATTTATGATGCCCTCAGATAGCATTGTTTGAGGAGCAGAGTGAAAAGTGTTTATGAACTAATAATCTGCTGTTTTACTTGTGATTTGTGTGAAATTAAATAAAAGTATTTATTTTTGAAGCACCACTAGCGACTACCACAATATGGACAAAGGTATAGTAATGTGTTCTATGAGACGAGGTTGCAAAATAAATGGGTTTATATGCTTGGAAATGAATATTTAAGAAGATTTAAGCTATCATTTGTTAAAATGTGGTAATTGGTCAACAATCTGAACACTTTTAATACTAAATAAATTGTTTTAAAAATTATTGCCACTGAATTAGGCAATGAAGAAATCCGATAAATGTTATCTTGTGATGTTAGAAGCTTATTAGGATTTGAGATTAACTTTTTTGGTCCCACTTTATACTGTATTAAGTGTCTTTAACTACTATGTACTTAAGCATTTGATCCAATGTACTTATTATGTACAGTACATACAACTATGTATTGTTGCATTGTACTTACATTTAAAGTAACTGCATTTAATTACATGTGCACTTACACTGCTAACCTTACCTCTAAACCTAACCAAACCCTTACCCTAAAACCTAACACTAACCCCTAATCCAAACCTTAATCATACCCCTTCTTCTAAACCCACCCGTACCTCATCCCCAGTAGCAGCAAATGTAAATCTTGTGAGAATTTCGCAGAACAAAATTTTGTACACAGTAAATGTATTTTATTGTATGTATTTTAATATTAGTACATATTAGTTTAAGACCCCTAAAATGTGACCACTTCTTTTAAGAGAAATTAAATGTTCCACCGAGCATATTTTGGATTATTTTGCTGATAATGCTTATTGTTAAAGTCAAAATCTTTTACATACACTCAAACAGTGTAATGCGGCAAGATCTGACTCATCTGCTCATCACTGACACCATTCTAATGACCTAGAACACAGTGACGATATACATCAGAGTGATTCTTATCACCGTCTGTGACTTATGGAGGTTAATGACATTTGGTAGACATTTGGAAAAGCAGCGTAGCATGATTCAGGCCATGATGATGAATGTAGCTAACAGGTTTACTCAATGTCTTATCTTTTTTGTGACACATGAATGGAGGATGTGGTTTCAGATTACAAATATGAATATAATGAAAGTATATTCATTATAAATATAATATAGTTCATATAAATAATATGCCAATGACAATAGATTTTAAAAGTGTTTATTAAATTCACGTTAAAACATGTAAAGTTTTACTTTTAAATTGTAGTTTTCTTTTTAAAACATCTTTATCCATTTGTCAAGTTAAAAAAAAGTTAATGTGCTGCATTCCTAGTTTTCGCAGATATGGGTTGGAGAGTAAAGGAATACATGTAAATGGATTTTGCATTTAAAATGCAAAATGTTAGTAAACGTATTTTACTACAGTTTCAGTTCAAATTGTTGATAATCAGAATATAGTTTTAATTTCTTAAAAAAATTACAATAAAATGCAAAGTGATATCTTATGTAATATTCAGTCTTTTCAGCTAGAAAGCATTTATCCATATAAATTATTTGATCTGAAGGGCGTTTGAACAGTGGTGAAACACTTTCCTATGATGTGTTACATTCATACAAGCAGACAGAGGGCACATTTACACTGTTATGAGTGAAAAGGTGGTAATAACGTCACTGAGGAAATTTCCCTATGGGAGGGAATCCACATTAGATCAGAAAAGATGTTGTTGTGTACACTCTGTGGTGTTTTTAAATAAGTTTTGAGCAGCAGAAATGGTTAAACTTGTGTAAATTGTCATGTCAACATTTAGCATCATGCTAAAATTTTATTTTTAGACCCTTTAAAAGCACTGGATATCAGGCATTATTATATTTTTCTACCATGAAAATAAAAAAATAAAAAAATAAAATATATATATATATATATATATATATAACTGATTTTGCAGTTTTGGAAGGAAATTGGTACATGAATTCCCCAAAGTGGCATTCAGATGATCACTAAGTATATTCCGGACATTTCTGATGTAAAAAAAATAGCTCCATCACTATTTAAAAAAAATCATTTTTGATCAAATCTAGACAGGCTCCATTTCCAACAGCCATCACTCCACCTTACTTATCATTGAGTAATCATGCTAAATCACTTGCCATTATATAAAACACTGCTTAAAGATATTGAAGCTTAACATTGTCTTTGTGTTTGTTTTTGAGTTGCCACAGTATGCAATAGACCGGCATATCTTAAAGTCAACATTGTTTTGAGGAATGAAGGCTATATAATGCTTGAAATTGCCAAAAAAACTGACAAAGGTGTACACTACAGTCTTCAAAGACAAAGGACAACTGGCTCTAACAAGGACAGAAAGAGATATGGAAGGCCAGATGTACAATTTAACAAGAGGATAAGTACATTAGATTCTCTCTTTTGAGAAATAGATGCCTCGCATGTCCTCAGCTGACAGTAGGGCTGGGTATCGAGTTCGATACATTTTAGGCACGGACCAAATTGCCACTAAACTATCGAGTATCAAAAAATGTACTGTCGTTCGGTACCAAACTTCGATACCTAAGGGGTTAATCTCGTCAACGCCAGTGATAAGCATGTAGCATGCTAGATGTGCCCAAATCAAAATGTGCCAGTGATTAGCTATGTTTAGGCATCAAGGAAAAACACTAGTTTATGCCAATTATGCCCAGAGACGCAGCTCACATGTGAGGCTGTAGTGTGTAGTGGGAATAAACTTAAGAGTCAGTGCAGTCATCCTCTCAGTGTCCTCCTGCCACAGAGCTTCCTTGAACATGCCCACCACACGAGTCCTCCTTCAAAACTACTGATGAATGCAGCGGCACTATGACTGTGACTCCGACAGGTAGGTTAACGTTTAGCAAACAAACCAACAAACAAAAATCGGCTAACCTGTAGTGGTACATGCTTGTGTACTTGTTAAATTAACGCTTCTGTGCGCGGTGACATAGTCCTATAAACTGGGACCTACATAACGTTAGATATTGTTTGGATGTATGGCTAAAAATAGCTAGCTAAATCAATGCTAAAAATGCTTTAAGGTTGACAGTAACTGGTCAAGTTTAACTCACATTAAACTAGTTATATTGTTAAATCATACTTATCCTTAGGGTTGGCTGAATTAACAGTTTAGCTTTCTTTTTTTTTTTACTCTTCATATTAATGTTATAGACTCTGCCCCTGAAGACCCTGGCATGTGGAGACCAGAAGGCTGAAGAACATACTGAAAAAATACTGATGGGGCACGCGAGGGATAAAGGCGGCCGGTGACGACAGTTCGAGAGAGAATTATGGGCATGTCCGTCATGTGTGTGTTCATGTTTGTGCTTTTGGTTTAAGTTCTCATTAAATTATTATTTATATTGACAAGCCGGTTCTCGCCTCCTCCTTGCCCATCTTAACCCCCTTACATCAAGATATCGGTATCTACATTTTCTGAACGATCCCCAGCCCTAGCTGACAGCTTCTATTTGTAATCTATTTCTAATTATACTCATTCCACACCAGTTTCATGTACAACAGTAAAGAGAAGACTTAATGATTCAGGCCTTATGGGAAGAACTGCAAAGGAAAAGCAACTTCTGAAACAGAAAAACAAAAAGAAAATGTTTGAGTGGGCAAAGAAACACAGATGTTGGACAACAGATAATTGGAAAAGAGTGTTATGGATCTTAACCCCATTGAGCTTTTGTGGGATCAGCTAGACGGTAAGGTGCGTGAGAAATGCCCGAAAAGACATCTATGTCAAGTGCTACAGGTAGCGTGGGGTGAAATATCACATGGGTATCTGGACAAAATGACATCTAGAATGCCAAGGATCTGCAAAGCTGTCATTGCTGCACATGCAGTAGTTTAAGAAGTTCTGAAAGTTTTTTTTTTTTTTTTTCAAATTGTAATTATTAATTACCTAACTATACATTGTGATCAGTTGAATGCCACTTTGGTGAATAATGGCACTTTTCCACTGCACGTTATGGTTCGACTTCGACTTCGACTCGCTTTACTTTTCTGAGCTTGCTTTTTTTACTGCTGTTCAGTGCCTCCTCAACGTAGGTGGGATTATAGGCTGATCATCATAGTTGTGCTGCCTCTACTGCTATGAAATAATCTTAAACACGACACAAGACAATAAACAATAACATGACCGCTAGCTGTTAGCTACTAGCTCATTGTGCTGCATAAAGCATTTGTTGCATGGTAATTGTACACAAGTGTAACAGTTAAATTGGCCTGGTTGTTTTAGAAACAAGCTTTCCAGTAGCTGGTCAACTAAATAAAGTGAAGCTTTCAAGCAGAGTATAGAGTTAACGCACCATCCTCCATCGTGGACGCCAGCCGAGTCCAGGGCACTCTCCCTCCCATTGCTCGCCAGTCTAGATAGCGTCCATTTGTTCAAACTAATTCCACTTTTCCTTGATGGTTCTGTAGTCAATTTTAATCATTTATTTTTGTACTTTTCCCTACACTGTTGATAGGTCCGGTGGTAGCCATGTGTGGCCAACAGCTGAGACACTTTTGTGTCGTTTCATTCGTCGCTAAAGAGAGGAACGTCTGCACCTCATATATTGACCACCGTGGTTTTGCGCACAGCCATTACTTTTTACAATTCGAAACTCATGTAGACAAATGATACTGCTATCGCTGTAGCAAACTTTAAAACTAGAGCATTGATGTCCCGTGTCGCAAATCCAGTGACTCTGGTAGCGACATTTCTCTCTGACCAATCAGTGATCTGCAGGGGTTTGACATTTAGTATCGGCTTGGGTCTCGTGGAACCTCGACCGAGGAGGTACTAAAAAAAGTACCAAGTTCTATCCACAGTGGAAAACCCACAAAAAGCAAGCAGAGTTGAGTCGAGTTGTACCGTGCAGTGGAAAAGCCCCATAAAAGTATCAATTTCTTTCCATAAGAGCAAAATCTGTACATTATTCCAAACTTATAGCTTCCTGTGTGTATAATCATGCCTGATAACAGGTGCAGTTAAAAGGTCTAGAAATAGCATTTTAGCTTAGCATAAAGCTAAATGTTGACATGAAAATATACACAAGGTTAACCATTTCTGCTGCTCAAAACTTATTTCAAAACCCAACAGAGTATACACAACGACATCTTATGTGGATTCCCTCCCAAAGTGAAAGTTCCTCAGTGACGTCATTACCACCTTTTCACTCATAACAGTGTGAAAGTGCCCTCTATCTGATGTATGAATGTAAAAATTCATGAAAAATTGTTTTACCTCAGTTCAAACGCCCTCATATCAAAGCCTTTATATGGATACATGCTTTCTAGCTGAAAATACTAAATATTACATAAGATATCACTTTGCATGTTATTGTCATTTGTTTTAAGTAATAAAAACTGTATTTTGATTACCATGAAGTTAAATTGAGTCTGTAGTAAAATACATTTACATGTATTCTGTTACTCCCCATCCCATATCTAGGGTATCTCAAAACTAGGAATGCAGCATATTAACCATTTTTAACTCGACAAATGGATGAAGATGCCTTAAAAAGAAAACTGCTATTTAAAAGTTACATTTTACAACATTAATTATATATACTATTTTTAAATCTATTGTCAATTTTAAAAGTGATCTATTCATTGGCATGTTATCTATCTATCTATCTATCTATCTATCTATCTATCTATCTATCTATCTATCTATCTATCTATCTATCTATCTATCTATCTATCTATCTATCTATCTATCTATCCATCCATCCATCCCACCCACCTAATTAGCAATAGATGTATTTTAGGGCCTAACTTCAAACTCAGTGCCTCTCTGCTTGACATCATGGGAAAATCTAAATAAATCAGCCAAGACCTCAGAAAAAAAATGTGTGGACCTCCACAAGTCTGGTTAATCCTTGGGAGCAATTTCCGAATGCCTAAAGGTACCACGTTCATCTGTACAAACAATACTACACAAGTATGAATACCATTGGAGCATGTGGCCATCATACCGCTCAGGAAGGAGTCGCATTCTGTCTCCTAGAGATGAACGTAGTTTGGTGAGAAAAGTGCAAATAAATCCCAGAACAACAGCAAAGGACCTTGTGAAGATGCTGGAGGAAACAGGTAGACAAGTATCTATCCAAAGTAAAATTAGTCCTATATCGACAAAACCTGAAAGGCTGCTCAGCAAAGAAGAAGCCACTGCTTCAAAACCACCATTAAAAAGCCAAACTACAGTTTGTGAGTGCACATGGGTACAAAGATCTTACTTTTTGGAGAAATGTCTTCTGGTCTAATGAACCAAAAAAAATACTGTTTGGCCATAATGACTATCGTTATGCTTGGAGGAAAGGGTGAGGCTTGCAAGCCAAAGAACAACATCCTGTGAAGCATGGGGGTGGCAGCAACATGTTGCTGGTGGTGCTTTGCTGCAGGAGACACTGGAACACTTCACAAAACAGATGGCATCATGAGGTAGGAAAATTATGTGGATATATTGAAGCAACATCTCAAGACATCAGCAAGAAACTCAAAGCTCGTCGCAAACAGGTCTTCCAAATGTGCAATGACCCCAAGCTTGCCTCCGAAGTTGTGGCAAAATGGTTTAAGGACAAAAAAGTCAAGGTATTGTAGTGGCTATCATAAAGCCTTACCCCAGTCCGATAGAAAATTTGTGGGCAGAACTGAAAAAGTGTGTGCAAGCAAGGAGGCCTACAAACCTGACTTTGTCACACCAGTTTTGTCTGGAGGAATGGGCCAAAATTCCAGCAATTTATTGTGAGAAGCTTGTGGAAGGCTACACAAAATGTTTGACCCAAGTTAAATTATTTAAAGGTAATGCTACCAAATACTAACAAAGTGGATGTAAAATTCTGACCCACTGGGAATGTGATAAAAGAAATAAAAGCTGAAATAAATCATTTCAGCTACAATTATTCTGACATTTCACATTCTTAAAATAAATTAGTGATCCTAACTGACATATGATAGGGAAAGTTTTCTACAATTAAATGTCAGGAATTGTGAAAAACTGTGTATGTATTTGGACAAGGTGCATGTAAACTCCTGACTTCACCTATATATATATATATATTTGTAATTGGAAATATCATTCCATCTTCGTGGACTATTCCTAATTCACTTTACTTGAGCCAAAAATGTACATTTACTGCTAAATAAGTTTACTTTAATATTACTTTGAGGTAATCTAAGGTAAGGTTAACTAATTTGATTTTACAGTGGATGCAACATTGCCTGTTTACATAGCTACTGTACCTCCTAGTGTGATGGCATTGTGGAAAGGCATGATACATTAGGAATTAAAATGTTTTATCTTGGGCATTAAGTTTGGCACAGATTGTTTAAAACCAATTTATTTTCTCCAGATGTATCTTTGTTTTTCACTTCCTTCAAGACAAAGCTGTTAAATTCGAATGTATTTGTCTGAAGCAAGATGAATATCCAATTACTTCGAACAGTAATGATTTCACACAGCAACAATCAATAAATATGAACAACGAATCACATTCGTAAATTAGCCTCAAAGCTCTGCTCATACTGTATATTATCCTCCATTCATGTGGCAATAAGACAATGAGTAAAGCTCTTAGCTACATTCATCATCATGGCCTGAATCATGCTACACTGCTTTTCCAAATGTCTACCAAATGTCATTAACCTCCATAAGTGACAGATGGTGATAAGAATCACTCTGATGTATATCGTCACTGTGTTCTAGGTCATTAGAATGGAGACAGTGATGAGCAGAACAAAGTCAGATCTTGCCGCATTACACTGTTTGAGTGTATTTAAAAGATTTTGACTTTAACAATAAGAATTATCTGCATTAAAATACATAAAATACAATGTATTTACTGTGTAATTACATGTTGTTCTTCAAAATTCTCACAAGATTTACATTTGCTGCTACAGGGGATGTGGTATGGGTGGGTTTAAGAGAAGGGTTATGGTTAAGGTTGGGGTTAGGTTTTAGAGTTTGGTTTTAGGGTAAGGGCAGGGGCAGACTGGCCATCGGGAGAACTGAGCAGGCTGGTAGGTCGGCCGCAAAACGGGCCGAATTGGCCGCGATTAGCTAAAATGAGCCGCCACGTTATGCAGAATGGACCACAAAATGGTGATTTCTCTTCCCAGCCAAGCCCTGGGTAAGGGTAAGGTTAGGTTTAGAGGTAAGGCTAGCAGTGTAACTACACATGCAACAACACATTTTTACATAACAATTACATTGTATCAAATGCGTAAGTACATAGTAGTTAAAGACACTTAATATAAAGTGGGACCAAAAAAGTAAATCTCAAATACTAATAAGCTTCTAACTCCACAAGATACAATTTATTGGCTTTCTTAATTACCCAATTCAGTGGCAATAACGTTAAAACTATTTATTTAGTATTAAAAGTATTGAGATTGTTGACCAACTAACACATTTTAACAAATTATAAATCCTCTAAACAATTTTATCTCCAAGCATAGAAAACCATGTATTTTACAACCTGGTCTGACAGAACATATTACTATACCTTTGTACATATTGTGGTAGTCACAACACTAGAGGCTACAAAAATAAGACTTTATTTAATTTCACACAAATCATGAGTAAAATGACAGATTATCAGTTCATAAACATTTTTCACTCTGCTTATTAAACTATGCTATCTGGTGGCATCAACAATCTTAGGCTAGCACATGACTTGTAAGGCAGTAGATTTTAACGTTTGCATTAAATAACCAACAACATTTACAAACTTGTTCAAATGCGATCAAATTGTCTGGTAGCTTAAGCAATGCCTTTGCTATATTTGAATTTTTAACAAATTATTCATTTGATGTTTACAAAGGTTAAAAAAATTGCCATAACAAGGAAAACATTGTCATACAATTGGCTTCCACCTGTGAATCCTTAAAAGGACAGCTGTGAAAATGAAAACTAAAGAGCATCTCAAAATATAAGCAATTAAACGTGGTCACAGAGTGGTACCCAATCAGGTAAAGGACAAAAGCTGTCGGTGAGACCACGCATCACGACATGGCAGTGCTACGTGAGCTTGTCATAACATGTGACTTCGGAGACCATGATAGCGAAATGGTATGTGACAAGACTGAAGAAGAGACATGTATACCTCACGTACGACAAATTCTGGAGTCTGATTTAACACTTGAAAAGACACTGATGCTAGCAAGGCAATTTGAGTCAGTCACTGTTAATGCAAAAGTCATGGCAGAGGGAGAAACTAAATAAGCAGCTGCTACACAAAAGCATTTAAAGAAAGAAACTGGTTAAGATAAACCGCCACCTGAAAGGAAACAAGGACATGATTCTTATCGACAATTCGTTGTTGTCTTTGATGGCAAATGTCCAGGTATGCCCTGCTGTGCTGAAAACAGAAAACTGTAAAAGTAGGACATTTCCTCCAAATTTAATAAGGTGTATGTTCTGAATGAGTGATCTTACATCAGTTATCTCAACAAGATAACAATTAAGAAGGTCATGTAAAAGCATTGATGCCCTGTTGAAAAAAGAACATCATAAACCTGACTAAGCTAGTTTACGCAGGTCTATCTGGTCTCCCATATTCAGTGATGTTCAGTGAGACATGGTGAAACAAATGCTATTATATCTAAAACATTCTATTCATAATACTATATCGAAAGAGATTCAGAGATTGGAGGGAAATTGAATAATAGGAAAGACTCTGAAGGGCTAAATCATATTCTTATGACACAAAAGAAGACACATCAGTTGGCATACAAATTTGTAGACATGTGGGATCCTAAGACGGATTGGCACCCAGTGTTACCTAGACAACATGATAATTTATTGAGAATCACATTTACTACACAATGCTGTCCTGAGTGCTGTGTTTAGATTTTTGTGGCTGAACTGAACCTCAATAAAAACAAATGTCAGTTCTGACGTGGATGAAAACAAGGCTGTGAGGGATAGAGATACCATCTGGTCAATATCTTGTACTGTTTTTGCACCTGTACAGTATATACCTTTTGTGTATGATAATTAATTCAACAAAACGTTGCAAATATCATAACTGCCCCAAACCTCTTTAAAACCATAAAAACAAACCACCCTAATCAGCTTGGCCATGTTGGGTGACTAGCTTACCCTCTTATCACTGAAGGTGCGGTCACAATTACCTTTATGCGATGACATTCATAGGTAATGATGCTGTGGGCAGATGCGAAGCACGTGTGAAATCAGCACTAAACTTAATTGCCAAGCAGCCTCTTTTTAATGCTGCACTTTAACCCTTAAATGCATAGGAATTTTCCCAAACACTATCACATCTTCGACGGTGCTTGACTATGTGGCAGCCAAGATATCCAGCCTAATGCGGCTGCAGTCTTCCGATTGAGAAGCACCCATAGAGTGTAGCTGTGTACAAAGCACCGCCCACACAGAGGTCACTGCCAAAACCAAGAATCTTCCTATTAGTTAACATGGTGAATTTGTGTGTCAAAGTTAGCCAAACTTGAACTCCACATGAAATCCGCAAGGGTAAATTAACTGACACAGGAAGTCCATTGCACAATCTTCCAGATCGTGCAGATTCACCTTGAGATGACTGTAGGCCTATTTTGCCTTGCAAAATTTTGCTCAGCGAAGGTAAATGTTAATGCAAAGTTTTTTTTTATTTTTATTATTATTATTATTATTCTGCAAAGGTGTCTTTCCATATAAATTCCAATGGACAACAAATAAATAAATAAACATGACTGAGACAGTTGAACAGACTGTGCTTCTATCACTCACAGCCTCGTTTTCATTCATGTAAGATTTAATGTGGCATCTACCCTAATTAAGGTCTATCAACTTGTCAATAGCATGATAGTTTTGCACTTAGACTTTATTTATAGAGTACAGTGTACTTTAGTCTCAACTCTACTGACTTTGGAGTTTTTCCGTTCACAAATAACACAAAAGATTTTTCAAATGCAGAAAGCAATTTCTCTATTGTACAAAGAAAACACTTGGATACATCTCTTTTTCTACTTGACAACTCCAGTTGCACACTGATCAAAAACTCTACACCCCTTATTACTAAAGGAAACAACCGTGCTGGCCTATGGATTGCTGGAGTGTCTCCTTACTTAATGGAGTTCATGATGTTCACTACAGATCTGGATCTTTGAAATTGCCAATTGTCTTTTAGATTTCAATGACCTGGTATAGTCACTGCTTGTGCGGAGTCAATTGCTGCAATACACACAGAGGTCAGTGCTGCGGATAAAATTACTTTCAGGTTCTGTGATGAACTTGCAGTAGATAATAACATAATTTTCTGAGGAGCACACAGACTAGTTGTTCCCAAGTTATTGCAAGACAGACACTGTTGTTACTATGCCCCAGATAAACATAAGTGCTCTGGAAATTGTGATAATTTTCAGACCAAGCATGGACTGGCTGTTGCTACCCTGTGACACTTGTGGATAACTATAGCTATTAAATCTTGAATGGGTACTGCTGTTATTGTTCAGTTATTGACATCAGCCCTCTGAAAAGCATGAATCAGAGATTTGTTAAATTGTTACCAAATAATATTGTTTTTGATATTATTATTATTATTATTTTCATACTTGCCTCCTTTTTATTGTTTTGGGTAGAAGTAATGCCGAGTTTACAGTACATGATTTTAAGCCCGATTTTCGCTAACCGACAGTTTTGTGGAGATAGGTGGAAAAAGCTAGAAATCGTAGGCAATCATTGCTCACTCCCGTGAGCGACAAACGCAATGTATGAACTATCAAAGAGACAATTTGTGAGAAGTTCCGTCGTGTCGCCGATGTCAGCGAGACATCTAGAATGTTAAAAATCTGGACCTGTCTGCGATTCCAAATCTTGCAATGTGAAATATGTTTTGACAGAATACAACTGCAGCGTTGACATACAACCAATGAGAGAGCAAGAAACGGGCACAGGAAGTTTCATTGGGAGGAGTCCTGATGTACCTGCTACTGAACATAAACTAGCATGGCTGTGGTATCAATAAAGTCTCATTGGAATGAAGAAATGAAGGAAAAATTTGTGGAACATTGGTAGGAGCACCAGTGCCACCAGTTTCATCTGAATTGTAGCACAACTGGGTGGAGAAAGAGAAGAGTTGGAGAGAAGCATTTGCTGTTGGATATATGGCACATTCCAGCGGCTTTATGTGGCGTGAATACAGCAGTCGGACGCAGTATGTGTGCTAACATGCCCTGTACTGGGGTAGGTGCTCCACAGGTGCTGGTTACCTCGGTAACCCCTTGTGATGTATCTCCCATGGTACAGTCTCCCTTTCAGTAGACCCGCATCTCCCTTGGGCAGAGCCCTCTCTGCCCCGGTTGCTGTGTTTGTAGAGTTCGTCCCCTTCAAGGTAGGACCTACTGCCTCACCTCTTCCATGTGCGGCTTTGTGCCCATTTGATGTATTTGCCACATGTTAACCTCCCCTTCAGGGTAGGATGTGGTCTCCGAGCGTTAAATGGCCCAGGGGAAAAATGAAACACTCTGTGGAGAGAAAACATAGCGAGAAAAGGCCATGGTATCCCATACTAGATACCACCCCCCAGGGATATGGGGAACTATAAGATGTTTTTTGGGGCATTGGGGCATGCTACGTGCAATCCGAGTGCATCTGCTTTTATGTGCGCAGTAGCCTGCTTGCACCTGCATCGGCAGCTCACGTAACACAGTTCAGCTGTTGTGGCATTTTGTATAGGGACCCCTAGTGTCACTACATCAAAACAACGTCGAGTGAGTTTCAGAAGGGGAACATCTCGGTTGCTGTCGTAATCTCTGTTCCCTGATGAACGGAATGAGACATTGTGTTCCTCTTGCCACAACACTGTACTACCCACCGAAATATCCTCAGCACAAAACCTGAATGAGTGGATTCATTCCAGCTCCTTTTATACCCGTATGTCCGGGGGAGTGGCATGCAAATTCCACTCTGCAATTCTCATTGGCCTTTTCTCAAAGATCTGAGGTATTTGGGGCTCCCAAGAGTGACCCCTAGTGTCACTAAATCAACACAACGTCTCGTTCGCTCCATCAGGAAAAGGAGGTTACGACAGTAACCAAGACGTTTTTCTGACTTGGCCATTGTTTCTCAGGGGTAAGAGTTATATTCTGTTCATAATATCATAATTAGTTTTGGTAAATTTCATGATTTCAACATTGCCTCAATATTGTTTTTTTTTTTTTTTCATTTGGGACATTATTTCTGAATACCTAACCCCTTATCTTTTTAAATGCAAAATAACATAAAATGCTATTGTGAGTACACCACAACTCCTTAATCACTCTAGGAAAGTAACAAGAACTCGCACTGACATGATTCTGTGGTTTGCCTGAATGTAAAATAAATTGGCCTCATTCCTTTTCTAATTATCTGCATTTCCTAAAAGTCTGCATGTTTCATTGAGCTAACTATATGATGCAAATTCAGCTCAAAATTCCAATTCCACAGTATGATCACATAAACTGTGCATCTAATTCGATATAAAGTTCCCTCATCATATGAAAACTCTTCCTGCTGATTTCAACAGTAATTCATTTTATATTTTCTGAATGGGACTGTTTAATGTTTGTATTAAATCTAATATTGGAATATACAGTATATACAGAGCATTAAGAAATATTAGTATTAAGAAATACTATTCAGACCCCTTCATTTTTTCATATTATGTTATTTTGCAGCCTTATGCTAAAATGGTTTAAACTGTTATTATTTAATTTTTAGATTATAGATTTTTGATAACTTTGCAAATGTATTAAAAATAAAAACTTAAATATCACATTGACATAAGTATTCAAACCCTTAACATAGTACTTAGTTGAAGCACCTTTGGCAGCGATAACAGCCTCAATTCTTTTTGGGTATGATATGACAAGCTTTGCTCACCTGGATTTGTGGATTTTCTGCCATACTTCTCTGCAGATCCTCTCAAGCTCTTGTCAGGTTGATGGGGACCATCGGTGGACAGCCATTTTCAGGTCTCAAGATGTTCGGTTGGGTTCAAGTCTGGCTGGTCCACTCAAGGACTTTCACAGATTGTCCCTAAGCCACTATTGCATTGTCTTGGCTGTGTGCTTAGGGTCATTGTCCTATTGGATGGTGAACTTCTGGCCCAGTCTGAGGTCCTGAAAGCTCTGGACCAGATTTTCATTAAAGATATCTCTGTATTTTGCTGCATTCAGCTTTCCTTCAACCCTCACCTGTCCCCCATTCCCTGCTGCTGAAAAAAAAAAACAGCATGATGCTACCACCGCCATGCTTTACCGTTGGAATGGTATCTTCTTCATTTCATCACAGTCTGAGAGTCCCTTAGGTGTGTCTTGCACTGAGGAGAGGCTTCTGTCTGGCCACTCTGCAATAAAACCCAGATCAGTGGAGTGTTGCAGTGATGGTTGTCCTGCAAGTTTCTCCCATCTCCACACATGATCTCTGGAGCTCAACCAGAGTGAAAATCGGGTTCTTGGTCACCTCTCTTACAAAGCCCCTTCTCCCCCGATTGCTCAAATTGGTTTCAGAACCTTGCACAGCACTGAATCTGCATTGTTGAAGGTCATTACTGATTTTTTTTTCTCTCTCGATGGATTCAAGTTCACCTGTCATCTTAGTTTTATTAGATCTCAGTGCCGCATACGACACTATCGACCATAATATTGTTCTTAATCATCTAGAATATATGGTTAGCATCCAGGGTATGGCCCTCCAGTGGTTTTCCTCCTTTCTTAATGAAAGGATGTTCTCTGTTTATGTATGTTTTCTTCTACATCGTCTCAATTGCACTGTGGTATCCCTCAGGGTCGATTTTAGGACCTGTATATGCTTTTTTATTTTCCCTGTATATGCTTCTGTTTTTCAGAAGTACAACATATCTTATCACTGTAATGCTGATGATTCAAAATTGTATTTCCATGTGAGTGCAGACAAGAATTGTTCATTTGAGAATGCCTTCAAAGATATTAAATATTGTCTGGCAAACAATTTCTTACAATTAAATTAAAGCAAAACTTAAGTTCTTATTTTATGTTCCTCCATGTCCTCCTTACCTGGCCTGGTTGCCCTGTTAGGTCCTCTGTCGTCAAATGTACAAGATCATGCAAGGAGTATTGGAGTGACTCCTCCTTAGATTTCATTAAGCAGATCATTGCTTTAAGATCTATCGTTAAAATAAAAAATAAAAAAAATCCATAAAGACTTATAAATTGTGATCCACTCACTTATTACATCATAGCTAGACTATTGTAACTCATTGTACACTGGTCTCCCCCAAACTGCATTATCCCATCTACAGCTGGTTCAAAACGTGGCTTATAAGAGGGTCAATAAAGAGGGATCACATTTCCCTGGTTTTAGCATCTCTACACTGGCTTCTTGTGAAATTCAGGGTAAATTTAAAAATTCAGATTTTTGTCAACAAGGCACTATCTGGTCTCGTGCTCTAATATATCAGTGACCATTTCCTCCCTTACTCCCCCACCAGAGCGCTCAGGTCTTCTGATCAACTTCTATTATTTCCTCGTTGCCGCAATAGATCTAAGGGTGGACTTGCCTTTTCTGTGATAGGTCATAATCTATGGAATCTCCCTTTCCATATGAGGTCAGCTTCATCACTAACCATTTTCAAATCTTCTTTAAATACATATTTTTATTATGTAGCTTTTGAATAGATCTTTGAATAGTTTGAAATGGATAAATACATGATGTTGTATCTAAATGTTTTTATTTATTTTATTATGTTTTAAACTGAACTTTAAATCAATCTGTTTTTATATCACTCTGTCATTATTTATTTATTTGTCTGATCTGTAAAGCACTTTGTGTCAGCTTCTGTTGTTTTTAAATGTGCTCTATAAATAAAGGTTGACTTGACTCAGTTTGGCCAGGTGGCCAGCTCTAGGAAGAATCCTGGTTGTTACAAACATCTTCCATTTAACAATTATGGAGGCCACTGTGCTCTTGGGGACCTTCAATGCAGCCAAACTTTGATTTGACTTGATATTTAAAATAAACTTGCAAAATTTTTCATGATAGCTTAATTGCTAAACGAGTGAACCTATAAACTTACTAAAGTTTCTGAGCAACATAAAAAGGTATGGTACATAAATAAAATATACAAATAAATGTTACTGAATTGAGTTACTGTAAACAGGAAAATAAATAAATAAATGAACAAATATCTATATTGTTAGAATTTTTTTTTGTAAATAATTTTTTTTTAATTATTTTTATTGATTGATTGATTGATTAGACTGAAGCAGGAATTAGTCTTGAAACCAGGCAGCAAGTCTTCATTCTGAAAATGAGAATTTTAAGCATTCTGCTCTTGTGAAGCCTTCATCTTGACCCAAGGGAAAAAAAGGTTTCCATACCCCAAGATCATAACCTTAGTTTGACCCTAGTCTCACAATACTTACACTCACAAAGTGCATTGACAATGTGTTTATTATTGCGGTGCAACTACTGCTGCACACTCACAATCTTACACCAGTGTTGTAAAACGCCAATGTTTCCATAAAGTGTATTAAAATAGCTGCAAATCTCATTTGAGGGATATAATTTAAGTCAGAAAAAAAAATATGCATAACCCTTTTCCATCTCTCCTAATATACTAACATTAACCTAACGCCATTGGGTGTCTAAAATGACAACACAGTGCAGATTAATATACTCTAAATATACATCAGTAAGATGAATTCATGTTTGCATATGGATATTATGTGATCAATTATGGGTATATTTCAGTACAAGAGTAAGTTTGACCTTTGAATTGTTTGAATTCCCTCAGCCAACTGGTGCTGTTTAGCACAAGACACCTTGTAAGTGGGTACTTTTTGGTATAATTAACAGCAGTCTCTTGAGGAGGGCATGTCGGAACAAGAGATACATGTGAACTAAATAAGATGAGAATGTATGCATTACTGAAAATAACTAATACCAGGTCACAGTTTCTAAATGGAATATTTCACCCAAAAATGAAAATTGCATCATAATGTACTCACCCTTATGTCGTTCCAAACACGTATGACTTTCTTATGCCAAAAAATGAAATGTTTTACATTACTCATGCATTATATTCCAAGTCTTCTGAAGACATATTATGTTTATATTGAAAAAATAACCACAAATATAAGTAATTTATCAGTGAAAATTTTCATCCAGTGTGCGTTCATGAGTGCTATGAGAGAACCTTGTTAACAGTGGCACACATATTCACGTGAAAATAAATGATGTGTTGTTTCTCACCAAAACCAATCATGTGTCTTCAGAAGATTTGCAATATGTCACAAGTCTCATGGTAATTTTTTAAGCTTTAAACTGAGTCACTATCCACTGCTATTGTATTAAAAATAAGAATCGGGCTATTCATGAAAATATCTCTTTATGTGTTCCACATAAGAAAATGTAATACAGGGATGGAACTACATAAGGTTGACTAAATTATGAACGAATTTTCATTTTTGCATGAACTACTTCTTTAAAACATGGATAAGGCCCATTAATATACAATACTGTGCAAAAGTCTTAGGCAAATAAGATGTTTCACAAAAACATTCATCCCAAACATTACTTTTGTAAATACAATAGATTAGAATAGAAGAACAGGGAGCCCAAGATGTCATGGCCCCCACAGAGCCCCCCACATAATATAGAGTCAGTCTGGGATTAAATGAAGATATAGAAGCAATTTAGACAGCCTAAATAAATAGAAAAACTGTGAACAATTCTCCAAGCTTGGAGCATCCTATCTGGAACAACCAAGAAAAACTTTGTCTAGGTGTACCTAGGAGAATTGGTGCTGTTTTAAAGGCAAATGTGGTCACATCAAATATTGATTTATCTTTTTTTTATGTTTACTGGACTTTGTATGACATTAAGTGATACATTATAACTATTTATGGCATTATTTCTGAAGACATCTTCACTATGCAACATTTTTCACCAGTGCCTAAAACATTTGCACAATACTGTATATTTCAATATATCAAAAGCAACCTCTTCAATGAAATGTAATTGGCTTAAAACGTGACATAATGGCCCCTACACAGTAGATTAAGGACCATACTGTGACAGAACTGCACTTTGTGTGTGTGTATTTATTTTTTCAACTTGTGTCAATTTGATGTTTCGCAATGATAATTACATCCCACCAGCCTGCCATAATAATCTGCCTACTTTACATACTGAAATACTACATAGACGACACAAACTGGAAAAACAAACTAAACAAAAAACCACCATATGTGATATCGAGTTTAAATGTTTTGCTTAAATATGTACACTGCTTGTGTAAACTATAAAGGAATAGCAGACAGAAACAGTTGAGCTTCGTCACACTCAATTACACCATCTAATGCCCTCATTTAAACAAGGATACATAATAACAATCCAAAAAAAATACATAGTAATACAAGTGATACAAGTATACATATTTTACAGTGCCTGCAAAACAGCACTGTATTGATATTCCTGAAACAATCTGGTTAGGGTTTGTTCAAAACCTATAACCTTGAATATTAAACTTTAATACAGCCTGAATGGTAATGAAGTAAAAACTTTTTTTTTTAGATAATTATAGTCTCAGGTGGGCTGTTTTATTTGTATTTTTTGGTTGGAATTTTTACTATTTAAGAATTAAAAAATGCAGCTATTAAAGGTGCTCTAAGCTAGTTTTATGTTTTTGTTTTTATGGAATGTTATGCAGAAAATGTTACTTCTACCTGAAGTTATCACTGAAATTAGTGTCCTGAGATATTTCACAGGTCTTTGTAACAGCACTAGAATGTGTAAACAGCAAACAAATCCTGTCAATCATGTTGTGCATTCTCATGGTTTAGTAGTGTTTTGTTTGACAGCCATGAGAAGACGAACTCTACTGTTCAGTGACGGTGTCAAAGTTATCATTTGAAGGCGGTGTTTTGGAAAGAGGGGGCATGTCCAATTCAACAGCTCAGTCTTGTGGAAGTTTCAAAATGGCTAAAATGGCTCACAGTACCTTTAAATAATGTTGATGGAGTGTTCAGGATTCAAAATGTGATGATAGTGATGATGTCATTGTGATAGACTTTCTTGAGTCTATATAGCCACTTTTATATTTCAAGAGTGTTGTGGTGTTCTTTTGTCATACACAGCTGACAGAAAATAAGATGCATATAACAACGGCAAAGCAGCTCTGATGCAGCATTTAATTTCATTATCACATAGAACGCAGCCTAAAACTTTAACCTACCTAAAACATAAAGGCCAGCATATTTTAATTTTAGCTGCCTTGCAAGCACTGGATTCTCCTTTAGAAAATGCTAATAGTTTGGTTTTTTTAATTGGCTTTTTGCATGTTTTATAAATTGCAAAGAATTGTGAGAGAAGACATTTTTGGAGGTAAAAGAGAAGGGAGTGGGTGCAGGGCATGACCTAGGTCAAACTTAAACCTGCATCATTTGTAAGAGCACCAAAGTTCCACAATAGCTCAAAGAAATTATGGCACATCAAAACGATCCATTAAAAACCTTTATTAAGGATGTGGAAAGTGTTCTTTGACCAGTCAAATTTCACCCTATTTTAAGTGCATAAGCACTAAGTGCAGCACAATGCCTCAACTCATAAGTGCAAAGTCAATGGGCATGGCCATGATGTATTGGTATTTTTGTTCAAGTGTGCGCTAAGCGTAGGCACAAGTGGGTTTGGCGAAATCGCACACGCAAGGTGCTAATCAGATCAATGGAGGTGCTTTTCCGGCACCGTCTCTGTCCTATTTTACAGTCCATTCCCTGTCAAGCACCAGCAATATAAACAAAGACAGTACATTTATAAGACATTGGTAGTGTAAATGGACTCTATGCAATGAATTGGAAGAATAAAAATATGGATTTATGTAATTTTGTACATCCTTGTTAAATGGGACAACTTCCTTTTATCCGCATGGAAAAAATCTTTTTCAGAGCCAGGAAGAAATGGAAAGGCATCCACAGTGGAGATGCTGCAACTAGCTATGGATAACCAGTCATATTGGACATGTTGGGATGGCTTTTTGACTTCAACACCGGACCAAATTTCCATGATTTGATTTTGTTGCGCCTAAAAAACCTAGATCAACCCCTTGTGGTGTGAGGTTTGTAACCACCAGAGCAATGCAAGAGTGCACGTAAAGCATGTACAACGGGACCGCTCATAGGAAAAGCGTTGTCCAAGTCCTCGCGTCTGTGTTTGCATACAGTTGCCCACTCACGGAAATAGAACCTTTAATCTTTGATAATGTTTCATCTTTAATCTTGAATTTGCTCGATAATATATTCAAGTCCTCTTTACTTATGCATATGAACGTGGTTTAATGAGAATGCTAGCTTTTTATCTTTTATTGTTTCAAAGGGTTTTCATCCTCAAATTGATTATGCTAAAACTGTGGCCCCAAAAAGTATTTGGACACTAAATACACAGATATGTACAGTATGACTAGATAACAAAATATCAAAGTGAGTGTCATTTATTTTAAAGAAAGCCATCACAGGCACATGCAATATGAAGTGCGTTTGGTTCTGCTTAATAACTAATATATAATGAAGACAAACATTATTTGGAATTTTGGATGCTTTCTGGTTGTCAAAATTTAGTTAAACATGTCCATATAGTTTCTGTGTTAAACTACATCTGTTGTCAGTCTTCCTGGAAACCTCAGTGACCTTGAGGGGAAATGACTACTAAAATGAAATCATCTTGAGATCAGTAGGATAAAAGTAATTGCAGGAAATGGCTAGAGAGTGAAGTTAGTTCAGAGAAAAGTTCTAGCATTGTTTGCAGATGCCACTTCGATTTGATATGTTGTTATCTAATGCAATGACATTCATATCATCTCTGTCAGTGTCAAAATAGTTTTTGGTGGCACTGTATGCTGTTATTCTAGATCCTCATCTGATACAGGTATTTGACCTCAAAATTAACAAGTTTAATGGTTTGTTTAATGGACCAAGATAAACATTGCAACCTGATAAGCCAGAGAGTGAAGAACAGACCCACTTTCAAACAAAAGCATTTTTATTTCTGAAATGCCAAATACATTTTATTTATTAATTAATTTATTACTGTATTACTAAGTAGCCACAGAAAAAACCTCTGAATTAAAATATTTCATTACTTACTCTAACAACAGTTAGAGCATATTATTCTTCTCCATTCCCAAATACAGGGCTCTCGTTGACCCATCTTACAAAAAGCAATAGCCTACCTCTCGCTACTCTGCATTATGGAATGATTAATTAGTGGTGTACTCCAGTGAAAATGGCAGTATCACTTTGATGTAGCTCAAAAGTGCTTAATGATATATGGTGGCTTCCTTTAACCCAAAATAACCCAATAATGTGGTTAATGCACCACCACAGCACACATACATGCGTGATGCTTCTTAAGCAGATTTATCACTTTCAACTCATTTTGGCAGTCATTTAACTCTTGATAGGCAGATACCATCAAATGTCCCAGAAGACTTTTTTTGTTTGTTTGTTTTGTTTTTTGTTCAGAGGTTGCTCTTGATAGCTCTGGAGACATAAAATAGCCTAATGTTTGAGGTTCAATACAAGTTAAGCTCAATCATCAGCATATATGATATAATTTTGATTACCTCAAAAATAATTTTGACTCCCATACAGTGGAAGTGACTGGGGCAAGTCCATGAACATTAAAATACACACTGTTGTTTTAAAGTATAGACACAAGAAGTAAACATTACATGTATTAATATGATTTTATTGTGATAATATCAGGGATTTACAATCGTTACAGCATTTACAAGACTACTAGTGCTAACATGGCAGCATTATTGACAAATAAATTATAATATTGGATATAACTTTACACAGATAAGGTTAATAAGTGATTTTTATCACACACAAATAGTGTTAACATGTATAATGTTTACATCTTGTGGCTGTAGTTTTGAAAGGTTGTGTATTTACATTTGTATGGAAAGGCCCCATTCTCTTCTCTAAGTGCCTTACTGTAACTGCAACTTTTTTTATTATTTTGTTTTGCTTATTTGTTTAATAAACAAGGGAAGAGTTACAACATATATTTTTTGTATTATTATAAATTATCTGTATGCAACACATTCTGTTGGTTGTGCTGAACTTGTATTGGGCATAAAACTTTCATTTGATCTCAGTAAAATAGCAACTTTCTCTCAGTATGTTTATCCTAGTCCTATATCCTAGTAAACATTAGAAACAAATTAGACAGTTATTAAATATAACATGAATGTGGGTAGCATAGTCAATATAATTTGGCCTTGGCAGAATTTGAGAATTATTTTGTGATCATATTGAAGACTTTTTCAATTTCAAGACCTCATAGAGCTCTCTTTTGAATATTTAGAGGAGACACATGTGATTTTCTAGGGTTTTCTTCTCATTAGATATTTCCAATATCAATGGACATTTCCATTTGTATTTATTTATTTGTTCTCTTTTCAATCTCATTGATGTCTTAGAGAAATAATTTAGATATTAAAGAGATTACATATGTGATGTTATTTTTTTTCCTACAGGGTTTCTTGTGTTCTCATATGTTGACTAGAAATAAATTCACTTTTTAAGCTTCTTTCATTTAAGCTAGCCTAAAATAACTGGTTCAGATCAGTTATCAAGTGTCGTTGTGCATTGCTAATTATGTCAAATTAGTCAGATGCCAGTAGATAATTAAATACCAGCATACATTTAGATGTATATATCAGATACAATGTGGTTTCAACAATTTGCTATTATAAAGAAATACCATGTTCATCAAATTTTTATATTTTGATTATGAGGTATACGTCATTCTAAGAAGTATTTTTGGCCAGTCCTCCAGGCCATATGGAGCTCACAGGAGCTCCTGACAACACACTGCAGATGGCAGATGCTATTTTCACCTTAAATCACATCTTTGAGGAGCATATTGTGTCTTACGCATTTCTATGTATTTCACCGGCAGTATAGGTTGGCATTAACGTAATAATGAACCTAAAAAACCTAGCATGCAAAAAAGGAATGTCTCTATAATTCTTTCTGACAATGCCATATGTGAGGGATTAAACCGTCCAACTAGCAGAATGTAGATTATACAGCAGTGATCTGTAAATGCTGGATAGAAGATGGCAGTCCTCTAACTACATACAAATGTTTTAACTAAAAGAGCAATCACTTATACTTTCCAAAATCTGTCCTTTATTTAATCAAACCACTCAATTATAGACAAAGAATAAACCAATGCTGAAATAACTTTGTATAGAAAGTTTAAGGGATCAGGGCAGTCAGTACACAAAGTCGGCCTGCACAAACTGGCAATGCTTTTCACAGTACCAGAAGTTGTCTTGCATACAAGCAGCTCTCACTAACTGCTGGTAATTTCTTCTGCTCATGTCATAGACAAAAAAAATGTCAAGGCCAAACTTAAGTACACTCTACTTTCATTGTATGTTCCAAAATGTGTCCAACTGCAATTCGTAACACAACGTAAGAACGTGTTGCAGTTTTAAAGTTGCTGCAAAGGGTGGTATAGTGGACATTAGTGTTAAGTGTCCACTTCTATGGTGAGTTTTCTTTTACAAGCCAACTTCTGTCATGGCAGAGCAAAATTTTAAAGAGAATATTGATAAGCAAGTAAGTTAAACTCAGTATATTTATTGCTACTTACCTGAATAATCCAGTTTAATGGCACAGACTTTTGAATGTAACTCTATTGACCCCTTTAGTACTGAGGTTTCTTACTGCCACAGTAATACAAGAACGCTTGTTAAGCATCTTCAATAGGCCAAGCACATGCATTTGCATATTTCCGTAAAGTACTGCTGCATATTATAGCATATTCTAGACTGTTAAGCTTAAGACTTCACTTGTTTTATGTGACATTTTTGGATGCATAGTAGACCACGAGCATTTCAAATTATAGTTTGGCAAATATGCAAGGATATCTAATTTACTTGCAACTATCTGCTTCGAACAGAATTCTTCAATATTTTAATTAATTTGATGTCATGCACATCATAAAATATGTGTGACTAGTTCTTCATCATAATTGCTCATTGTAGCATAGGTGATATTTCATATTGAGCAAGATGATAGTTAAATTCCACCATACAAAGACTGCAGATTACCTTTCTTCTGTGTATATATATATATATATATATATAATTTTTTTATTCATTGATAGACTCAGAAAGACACGAGGGGAGAGAAGTGAACAGGATTGTAACATCACCCAGGCCAGACTTGAACCAAGGTCTCTCATGAACACCACAGCTCAATATGTCGGAGCACTCGTAATGATCACAACGCAATCACTCCAATGTTATTTGACAAACTATATCAAATTGAAAAACTAGACGAATCAGTAACAAATGGGTGCCAAGTAGCCTAATTGTCCCTGATATGTATCACATCAAACAAAGTGTACATTAGGACACTGGCCCTCAGATGTACCTCAAGTACATCTTGTCACTTCAATAACTAAACTTGTTTTACTTCAGTGGGATTCTTTTGAAAAGGGTATCCCTAATCAAAATGTACCAGAACTGCAGTACATAATTCCCTCAATTAGTTCCTAAGGAGTTCTTTTGTTGGGTATTTTTTTGGTCCCATGCCTTGTACCAGAAAATTGTATAAATACTCATTAAGCAAAGCTGTCTTGAGCTACTGCATTTCTTTGAAATCAGATGAAAGAGATTGTATTTCCATATGAATCTACGGTTAATAATGTAGTGTGCTGAGAAGAAAATATGAGAGCATTGTGTTCTCTGCATCTTGGAGGAAAGATCAGATTGACATTTCATACATGGGATGGATGCCAATTGAGGTAATAACAGGCGGATTTACACATTTATAAAGGGTTGCAAGGACGCCTCGGAGACCACAAAGCTAATTTCCACGCTTTTTGTGGCGTCACCTTGTACAGCACAAATGTCAAAATGAATTTTGAAGCAAGCCTAATTAGAACCAAAGGGAGGGTGTCGTGCAAAATCACTAAAGTGTGAGATGTGCTGTATCTTGATGTCACTCGCTCTCTCTCTCTTGCTCTCAATCCCGTATTCACTGGAACACCTGCCACTGAAGAAGAAATCTGGGCTCTCCTGAAGAATGCTTCATTACCTGTATTGTATCACTTTCCATTAGTATTCCCATCATGAGTCTGTGCCCCCTCTCTTTGACAGCTCTTCTTGGCAAGCAGCAATTCCCACTGTGTCCCAGTGCGAGGATGGCATCCGGTTGGCCCGTGCACTAGGCGTCTAATTGGTTTATTCAGCGGCATTCCATTCGTACCCTGATTCGCTTTATGTCACTTGTCAGTATTCAGAGCCTCATCAAGCATTCAAGTGTCCAATTCACTC
Source organism: Xyrauchen texanus (assembly GCF_025860055.1). Lineage (NCBI taxonomy): Eukaryota > Metazoa > Chordata > Actinopteri > Cypriniformes > Catostomidae > Xyrauchen > Xyrauchen texanus. Next base: position 37,087,089 of record NC_068294.1, on the reverse strand, counting down.
AGATGTAAGAGCCTTTTTAGCGCAAATCTCTGCATGACACATTTCACTGTAGTGTTGGATGTGAAGTGTGCAGAGGCAAAGTGTTGATGCACAAGCCAAAATTGACACCCTGTTAACATGCAACATGGCACAAAAAGCAGCTTTTTTATTTTAAATCATTAATAAAATTGACTAGCATGTTGCCAAGTTGCTCGTTTTAAATCAATACGGCAGCGTATTTTTCAAAGGCTTGATTCCCATGAGGGAAAACAACAGAAAATAATCAGCAACACAGCTCGAATGAAAGAAGTTGGCCATAAGTGCTCAAGAAAGACTATCTGCATGCATCCATAATCAATCTAGCATTCCCTCTGTAAAGTTAATAACCTAAAGCTTCCCTTCCAACCACTTGGCAGAAAGAATTTGAAATTGAAATCAGGCTTTGCTCAGAGCAAGATTAGATTTATGCCACTTAGTTCCCCTGCCACATACCTGTATTTATATCTACTAGTGTCAGTTGTTTACCTGTTGTTCATAAATTATGTCTAGATTATTTTCAGTTGACACATATGTGAACTTCATTGCAGTGTCTGGATTCACGATTCAGGAACTGACAGGAAAGACACAGGGCAGAGCAATACTTACTCAGAGGAAAAGTAACATGCTTCGATGAATTACGGTATCCTGATAGTAAGTGATTAATATTTAGAAGGATAATTTAGCAGAGGCTGATGTCAGTTTGTAAAACACTGAACTTTTAAAGCTCCTGTGTGTAATTGAACTGCCATTAGCTGAAACACTCGGGTCATTTGCCCTAGTGGCCACTAAAGGTCTCTAGGAGAATTAAGACTTTTAATTTGAAGTTTGGTTTTGTTATTTGTTGGGTCCCTTTTCTCTGAGCTCCCCTTGATTGATTGCAGCTGTGTCTTGGTAAACATGTTAGTCCTTGTGTATTGCCCTGTGTTCTCTCTGTCAGTTGTTAACCTAAAATGGATGTATCGGTATGTTCTGTTGTTGAGTTTTTATTAAAAGCCTGCACACAAATCCTCCTCATGTCTCCTTTCTAAAAATGTCACATTAGCAGCACCAAACAGTGTTACAGAAATTACTAGAGGGGTCAAGTTTGTCAAGGCAAAACTTGTTGTTGGCTTGACAAAGTCTTAAGTGGAAAATAGTTTTACAAGTTTACAAGTTACAAGTTAGACAAACATTACTTTTAGATGAACAACCAGCTAGCTAGAGAGACACACTGTCAAATGGATGGATGGAAAAAAGCAAGAAAAGCAAGAGAGAATATCTAGGTTACGTATGTAAACTCCGTGCCTTGATGGAGGGAACAAGACATTGTGAGGAGAAGCGACACTAGGGTCTCTCTTGAGGGCTGATATATGCCTCTGATCTATGAAAAAAGGCCAATGAGAAGTTGGCAGACGGTATTTGCATACCCCGCCCCCGGACATACGGGTATTTAAGCGGGCAAATACGGGAGTTCATTCAGGATTTTTATGAGAAGCCGTAAATGGTCCGGCCACATTACATACGTAACCTAGACGTTCCAATTCTGTCGCTCTCTCCACGTTGTGTCGGAGAAGCGACACTAGAGGTTCCACTTAAATCATGCCATGCACTGAGCTGTGTACATGAACTGCTGATACAGAAGCGGACAGGTATTCTTATGTGCAAAACGTGACCAACTGTATCAGGCTGCATGTACCCTTCCTCAGTGCCACATTAAAGTCATCGGAATCCTTCTGGTTACCCTAGTGAGGGGAACAAGGTGATGCTTGCAAACCTGGGAACGGGCCAAGCTTGGCCGGGCCTCTTTTCGCTCTATGTTCTCGCATAGAGCAATTACGGCCAGGGCCCTTACATGCATTAAGGGAAGGGTTCTTACCCAGTTTCCTATTCTTTCAGGGGGAGAAGACCCTGCAGAGACCACACCTACCCTGCGGGGGAGGTAAAGGTGGCGAATACATCACATGGCCGTTTAGGACCTATGTGGGAAAGTTGGCGCAGTGGTAGATCCAGCCTCATAGAGGGGGGAGTTGCTACAGCATGGCGACAGAGGCAGCTGGAACTGCCCAAGGGAGACACGGGTGTCCGCTCGTGAGGGGACAGTACCGCAGAGATTACACACAGGGGGAGACCGCGTAGGAGGCCTTAAAGCTGTGGAGCACCTATTCCAGTACAGGGTAGATTAAGTACCCGTAGTGGCTTGGGTCAGCGAGTTCCTCCGCTGAACTGTGGACCCATGAGGGCTAGGGAGGAATCAACCAGGGATCAGAGAGATGGGGTCTCCTGGGAAAAAAGGCGCACTATTTTACCTCGGCTGAGGGAAAGGGTACTAGGCACATGCGATTCACCCGGCCAGTTCGTCAGCGTGTTACCGAGTTCTACGGGCTCGGACCTGAGAAAACATGGGACGATACTGACTCAACTCGGAGATTGTAAATCTCGTGAAGGTAGTAGGTGTTGCCCACCCTGCTGCTCTACAGATGTCTGCTAGGGAGGTGCCACTGGCCAGTGCCTACGAGGATGCAACACTTCTGGTTGAGTGCGCTCGAACCCGCAAGGGGGGGGCACGGCCTGGGTGTGATAAGCCAATGAAATGGCATCGACAACCCAGTGGACGAGCCTCTGTTTGGAGACAGTGTTCCCTTTCTGACGTCCCCCAAAGCAGACAAAGAGCTGCTCAGAACGTCTAGAGCTCTGCGTGCGGTCCAAATAGATACTCAAAGCACGTACCGGATACAGCAACGAAAGGGCTGGGTCTGCCTCCTCCCGGGGCAGTGCTTGCAGGTTCACTACCTGATCTCTGAACGGCGTGGTAGGAACCTTGGCCACGTCTTAGGATCACGTATGTGTCTGCCGGACCGAACTCCAGGCAAGTGTCGCTGACAGAGAACGCTTGCAGGTCCCCGACCCTCTTGATGGAGGCAAGCGCGATCAGCAGGGCCGTTTTGAGAGAGAGGGTCCTGAGTCCAGCTGAATCTAGTGGCTCGAAGGGGGGTCTCTGGAGGCCTGTGAGGACCACTGAGAGATCCCTGGAGGGGAACAGGCTTGGCCGGGAGGGATTTAGCCTCTGGGCACCTCTTAGGAACCTGATAATAAAGTCGTGCTTACCCAGAGACTTGCTGTCTACTGTGTCGTGGTGAGCCGCGATGGCGGCGACATACACCTTGAGGGTGGAGGGGAACAGCCTCCCCTCCAGCCTCTCCTGTAGGAACACAAGCACTGACCTAACTGCGCACCTCTGTGGGTCTTCGGCTCGGGAAGAACACTAATTTGCGAACAGGCACCACTTTAGGGCATAAAGATGCCTGGTAGAAGAGGCTCTGGCTTGGTTGATTGTGTCTATGACGGTCGATGGTAGACCGGCTAGCTCTTCCGCATCCCGTCCAAGAGCCAGACATGGAGGTTCTAGAGGTCTGGGTGCGGATGCCAGAGCATGCCCTGTCCCTGAGAAAGAAGGTCCTTCTTCAGGGGAATTCGCCAGGGAGGGGCTGTCGCGAGAAGCGTGAGATCCGAGAACCAAGTCCTAGGGGGCCACCAAGGTGACTTGCTCCTCGTCCTCCCTGACCTTGCACAGCACCTGTGCAAGAAGGCTCACTGGGGAAATGCATACTTGTGCAGCCCCGTGGGCCAGCTGTGTGCCAATGCGTCTGTCCCTCTGTTCGGGTGTACCAGATCGGGCAGTGGGAGGTTTCTTGGGAGGCAAACAGGTCTACCTGGGCCTTGCCGAACCGTTCCCAGATCAGCAGGACTGACTGGTGGTGGAGCCTCCACTCCCCACTGGGCAAGCGTTGTCGTGACAGCGCGTCCGCTATCACATTGAGGTTGCCGGGGACTTGAGTCGCTGCTGGCTCCAAAGGAGGAGACGACGGACGAGTTGTGACATGTGGTGGGAGCGTACTCCGCCATGGCGATTTATGTATGCCACCACTGTGGTGCTCTCTGACCTGACTAGGACATGTTTGTCTCGAACTAATGGGCGAAACTTCCACAGTTCAAAGAAAACAGCCAGCAACTCTAGGCAGTTGATGTGCCAACGCAGCGGGGCCCTGTTCCAACGGCCCGCGGCTGCGTGCCCATTGCACACGGTGCCCCAACCCGATCTGGAGGCGTCGGTCGTGACCAGGGCGCGTCGGGACACCTGCTGCAAGGGTACTCCTGCCTGTAGAAAGCAGAGGTCTGTCCAGGGTTTGAAGGTTTGGCGATATGTACTCCTGCTATTCATGTGATTATCTAAGCAGCCAATCATGTGGCAGCAGTGCAATGCATAAAATCAAGCAGATATGGGTCAGGAGCTTCAGTTAATGCTCAGTTAACTGGGCACCAGTTTGAAAACCCCTGCCCTAAACCAAGTCTGTAGACTGTTTTGAAAAACTCTCCCTATTTGCCATAGAGCGGTTCAAGTTGTTGTCCAAAAATCCAGAATACAATTAGCCCAAAAACCCACAAGACAATTAGCATTTATGAGCCATGTGTTCCCTCAAAAATGTCCTATGGGCTATTATAATAGCAGCTTAAGATATACAAGTAAAATAAGGCCTTTGTTTAAAATTACTTGAAGAGACTTTCACGTTTTGTTCTAGAACATAATGTGCACAGTCATACCTCAAGCGTTAATTTCAATGCTTCTCTTTTTAAGAACACATGTTGCTATGGTATCACAATACTAATTAGGACTACAACTACCATGAGCATGGGAGCTATATGCATATGAAATGGCAAATGTTGCAGTCCTAATATAGCGATGTGTTAGCAACTTGCATTTTTAAAAGACACAACGGTTTCAAAATCCATAATTAAGGTGTGACTGCGTGTTTAGGCTCATTTGAGATGCCAAACAGCTCACTTTGAAAGTGGATGAAAGTAGGCAGCTGCAGTCAGGAGAGGAGTGAAATAAATGCGGTCAAGTCGGAAAAGTCTCACTTCTCTTAGTGGATAAGCTACCTATGAGATTAATGGGAGATATCACAGAATGAATGTTCATGTGCCAAGTTGCTGATAAAGTAGATGTAATTTAAATTAGATTGCTTTAAAATTCAAATGAATATAATGAACAAGTTATATTGTACAATTATATACACCCGATGTAACTGTTATCTAATTCTTCCCAAAAGCTTTTTTTTCCCTTCCGTTTTTAGATCAAGATTAAAAAAGACATTTAAAAATACAGAGATAACACTGTCAGACTGTTGGGAATATACACACATAATTTATACACCTAAAAACATGGGAGCAGATTTAAAAATATATTTTTAAAAGAAAACAAATCATGAACACATTTTGTTTAAGCCAATGAGCATTAAGCTGTGTCATCAGCAAGTCGTTTCCTGCCGAGCTTGCAGTTTGTGCAGCTGGTAAAAATCAGCTGCATTGCCTGTCTCTAAAGACTGTGGCCACCTTGCTCTCACAAGTGTTTTTTACATATCTCACAAGTGCTCTTTACATATGTCACCATGTCATCACAGCAAGTCAGACAGATTTCTAACCAGCATGCACCTGTCGGTGATCACTGGTGATCGGTTCTGTTGCTCAACACAAACATGTAGTCCCGCCCCATACTCATTGGTTGAGCCAGAACATGTCAGACAGCTCAAACCAAGGGATCAATATTTAGCATAGTCCATATAGCCCCTGCTGGTAAATGCTGTAACTACATTGTGTGCAAAAAAACATATTTTTCTTTTGACAGTCATTCAAAAGTAGCCTTAAATGGGGTGGTCTGGGTAGCTCAGCAACCAAAGACGTTGACTACCACCGGAATTGCAAGTTTGAATCCAGTGTGTGCCGAGTGACTAGCCAGGCTTCCAAAGCAACCAATTGATCCAGTTTCTACGGTGGGTAGAGTCACGTGAGTTACCTGGTCACTATAAGGTGGTTCTCTTCTTGCTCTTGGTGGGGCGTGTGGCAAGTTGTTCATGGATGTTGCTGTGAATAGCGTGAACCTTCACATGCGCTAGGTCTCTGCGTTAAAGTGCTGAGCAAGCCATGTGATAGGATGCGTAGGCTGACTGTCTCAGAAGCGGAGGTAACTGAGATTTGTCGTCCGCCACCCAGATTGAAGCGAGTCACTGTGCCACCACAAGGAATCAGAGCGCATTGGGATTTGGGCATGCAAATTGGGGAGAAAAGGGGATACATTTATTTTTTTATCTTTTTAAGTAGCATTATATTCTGGTGAATTATTTGTGCCACAGAGTCATCGGTTACACAATTTTTGGGAATCAGCGGCTTATTTAGGCCACACCAATCTGTTTTCAGTTTCCTAATGTCATAGCTTTCCAAAGGATGTGGTGATTGAGAGCATCTTAGAACTGCTCCATTTTCGATAGAGGAAAACTTTTGCATTGTGGATGTGTTTTCAAATGAAAACATTAGTGTGGATGTGGTCTTAAAGTTGTCTCTACACATTAAACTAGGATAAAGATAAAAATTTATATTAAAACAATTACATATGCTTCATTAGCTTAGTCACTGCACTGCAATGTTTCTTCCTCCTTCCTTCAACAATAAGGGGCCTTTGTGAATAAACTTGAACTGTTTGTCTCAAGTTTTACACAATTTTCTTTTGAATATTGCATGTTTTTGTCTTTTTCTCAGCAACTGGATTTGTTTACTACGGTGTCCGTGATTTACCCTTCATTCCACCACATAGAAAAATGAGAGGTGAAGGTCATTTGGTGGATAAGCAACCATGCGCACCCCTAGAAGCCATTTGACCACACTAACAGCCCTGTTCCTGGTATGTCTAAGCCCATCAATGATAACCGGGATCTTCTCTTCCGTGCAACCAACACTATTTCCTAAACCAGAAAGATAGACATCAGTACGCACAACTGTGTGCTTGGAAAGTACATCTTGTTCAATTTGGTATTCCCTCCAGGATTGCTTTTAAAATTCAACTTCTCAATTTTCACATTCAATCCATTTCTACATAGAGAACTCATTGAAATAGTGCAGCAGTGTTTATAATTTAGAGTTGCGAGCCAGCGCCCAGTCGTATAGCGCTTATGGAATTTAATTTCCAATAGGGTAATGGGCACACGCAGGGTTCCTGTCAAGCAGAGGAAACAAAATAGATAAGGAATATTTGGATGTGTGCACTACAGCCATTTCACCCCGGGTGTGATTTTGATAGTGTATTTAGGAACAACAAAACACCAACTTTGTACACATGGTGGAATTTCAATGGGCTACATCCTGGCAACCTCCCCCATATCACTTTTCTCCCTGTGAGAGAGTCATTGAGCTCAGTGTGTGCTGGAAGACAGCCTAGCAGTTAACAGGAGAGCTAGAAGATCTTCCTGAAATGGGGAAAGGAATTGAAGCTTGATGCTTTGAATGGTTAGCAAATTAAGTAAGAGTGTTCAGACAGAACAGATGTGAGGTACACTACATAAAATAATTTTCTTTCACATTATTTTTGTCTTGCTTTCCAGTAGAAATATCAAAACATCCATAAAACAAGGTAAAAATGTACTGAACAAGCATAGTGATGTAAAATATTAAGTCTTGTTTACCGAGAAATCAAACAAAATTTAGTGAGAGAAATGAGAGAAAAAAAAAAAGGAAAGAAAAAAAAACCCTGCCAGTGCATGTAAACTTTACTTAATTCATATGAGAACAACTTGCCTATTGCCTTTTAACTAGATTTGTCTTTATTTAGTAACAATTCAGAGAAATGCTACATTGAACATTTTGCAAGAATCTCTCATATATATATATATATATATATATATATATATATATATATATATATGGTGCTACTTATGAAAACCTAATTGAACCATATTGAACAATGGTACCTTGTTAAATTTTTTACAAATTAAGTTCATTTTAATTATACTACATACATTGCATCATCTGAAAAAGTAACACTGATTGTTCTTTTTTAATATTATTATTGTTATTTTATCCATTCCTTTTAAAAATGTAATGTGTTAACCTTTTGGCCATTTCCAAAAAGTAAGTCATCATACCCTGGTCCTAATAGATATGAGCCACCCTTGATCTACAAAGCTACCTTCTGCTTCTCATCTCTGTAACACAGACAGAAAATGACAGAAAGAGTGTCAACCTTTGGCTTGATTCCACAGGTACAAGAAGTGGGATGAGAAAAGTGAATCACCTAGCTGAACAAAGAGCATGATCCCTTTGAAACGAGTCTCAGTCAATCACAAAGTTACACAAGTCTAATCCTACAAAGAAAACGAGCCTGTCTGGATCAAGAATAAAGCTGTGAACCTGGAAATAGCAATTGTGTTCCGTTTAACCATCAAAATGTGTGTTTCCCTTCTGTTAGTTGGCACCACACCCCATGCATGCAGGCTTGGGCAAAATTCTGAATAAGCCGCCTTTCAATTCTTCAGTTGGAATTTGAAATGAATTGGCCAATTACCACAAGATGTTGAATGGGAAACTGAAGGAAGTATTCCAAATAATTTCTAAATTGTAATTCAAAGAAATTCAACTGTCAAAAACAGAAGAATTTACAGATGCCCTTAGAGGACATGGAGGGAATTTATTTATGTTTTGCTTACCCTCACACTACGTTTTGAGTTGTCTCGCAACAGTTTTGCGTTCTCTCCTAATAGTCTGTGTTTCCTAGCCTGTGTTGCATTTTCTCACAATAGATTGTGTTTCCTCTGAATGTCTTCTGTTACCTCACAATTAGTTTGAGTTCCCTAGCAATACATTTATACATCACTTACCACAATTAAAGCTGAAGTGTGTAATTTCTGCACCACAAGTACCATCGAGCGGATAAAAATTGTTTTCAACCAGCTTTACAAAACACCTTCTGTCTTCCAATGGTCGAATAAAACAGAAAGCCCTGCACCCAACTCATGCTATGGTGGAGTTAATGCTGTTGTGTCAAGCTGTATGGGCTCAAAACAGATGATTTATTACAGTTTTTGAGAAAAATAAAATGAAACCATTAAAAATTGCTGTTAATATACTTCAAAATGCAGTACATTAAAGTTATTTTGGGTGATTAAATGACTTGGACGTAATATTACGGTATTTTACTGTATTGATCAGCAACTGCAACTGTGACACCATAGAGTGCAGCTGGATTTCTGAAGTGGATCTTCCATATTACAGGGTGAGTTTCATAAAAACATTAGCTACCAAGTTATTTTTAATCCTGCGAAGTGCAGCCTTCAAACAACGTTGCAAATTGTATTTAAATAATGTTCCATTGCTGTCTCTGTAGCACGCTGAAATGAGAGGCATCTTGTTTGCTAATATTATCTTGCTAGTTTAGCTAACTAAACAATCACAGTAATTTACCAAAGCCTGTAACGTAGCCAGAACGTTAATTTCTGTGCCCTTGTGTTTGCAAATTTGGGTAAGCTTTTTCTCATTTGTACATATCTGTATATAAATATTCTCAGTTTGTCTGCATTTCAGCAAAAGTGTTTTCTGCTTCTTCACAAGACTTAACAATATTGGGGGAAAAAATAACATGACTTCGATACGTAATTGCAGCAACATAATTTCTCAATACACACTATATACACCTTTTGTCATCAATGTCTGTCTCGACCAGTCCAAGATCAACATATTAAAATGCATTTCTTATGTTAAAAGAATAGGGGGTAAAAGGATTTTAGTTTCCATCACATTCATTAGCAATGTGACAATGGCAAATGAATATATATATATTTTTTATGTTAATGCTGACAATTCTTTGTAAAGTTTCAGGTGAAACACCAGGAAGCTGTATTCGCCACTAGATGATCAGCCTTGAGGGGCAAATCATGTGTGAGGGCATCCAGCCAGCTTTTCTGTCTGGGCTTGCTGCTCTCTTTTCTACTTACTACACCTTCAATCTTCAGTACCAAGTTGATGCTGGACGCACACTGGAATTAATTCAAAGGTTAGCTGCTTATATGCTTACATCCCTCAGCTGTTACTATGCGATGTGTGCATTTTGAGCTTGTGTTGCTCCAGTTTCATTTCACTGGTCACGTACAACTGCCCAAAAGATCCGATTGCTGGAGCTTGTTAAAATAAATGTTCACCCAAAAAAATATAATTCTCTCATCATTAACTCATATATATTACTTTTTTCTTCAGCAGAAAACAAATGAAGATTTTTAGAAGAAATTCAAGCTTTGATTGGCATTCAGTGCAAGTGAATGGGTGCCAAAATTATGAAATTCAAAAAACACAAAAGCAGCAGAAAAGCAATTCTAACGACTGCAATGATTTTTTTAAAGTCTTCTGAAGCGATCTCATCAGTTTTGGGTAAGAACAGACCAAAATGTAACTCCTTTTCACTATAAATATTGACATCAGCAGTCTCCTTGGCGATCATGATTTCAAGCTTGATTAAATGTCCTAGAGCTTGATGCATGTGCATAACCACTAGATGGCTCTAGGACGTGTAATCAAGCTTAAAATAATCATGCCAGTAGACTGCAATGGCAAGATTTACAGTGAAAAAGGAGTTACATTTTGGTCTGTTCTCAACTAAAACCGATGATATCACTTCAGAAGGCATTTTGGATTACTTCTGCTTTTATATGATTTTTGAACTTCATAGTTTTAGCACACATTGTAAGCACATCAGAGCTCTTTCCTTCTAAAAAAAGGAAAGTTCACCCAGAAAAATATGACATCATCAACCCTCATGTCTCCAGCATAATAAAGAAACTAATGGACTTTTAGTGGGACTTTCTAAAGACAGTGAATCCAGTCATTCATACACACTCAACTCACACACACACACTCACACACACAAACACTCTCACACTCACTGTTTTAATCATTCATTCAGTTTGTGTCCAGAGTTCGTTGTTTGGACAGACCGCAAGATTTGTTATAATATGCATTTATTATTTATAAGGCTGAAATGTAAGCCGGATGTTTATTTACCCGAATCAGCTTTGGGCTTTGTTTTATCAATTTCCTTCAAATTTTGTACAAATGTTTTGATCATTATTTTAGTTAACTTGGTTTCTGAGGCACTGATTTTGATAATGTTTTATATGTATATTTGAATTCAGTGTTCACACTGACTGCACTTGTTTATTTAATATTTTTTTTAAATGGCAGAAATTTTCAGAAGTTTTTCAAAAGCTTAATAAAGAGAGACATGTTTTGAAAAGACACTTTGAAGCTATAACATTTGTGTTAAAAGTTTAAATCACTATTTCAAAGGCTACATTTATACACTGAACCACTCTGTACAATTGTGGCGAGAAGAACAGCATCTCAGAATGTACAACTCGTCAAACCTTGAGGCGGATGGGCTACAACAGCAAAGACCACGTCAGGCACTTTATTAGGACCATTGTAAAGAGCTCAGTGAGGGTAAGGGCAAGTACATAAAGGGCTTAAAAGTCTGGACCTCCAAGACTTATGGACAAAATGTTCCTTCTATGTAATGTTTTGTTTGAATGATGTTTTATATTAGGAAAAAAAATGCTATTCTGAGATGCGTGTTGGCGTCGTTTTGGTGGCACGATGGGGACCTAAAAAATATTAGACATGTGGTTTTAATGTTGTGCTGATCGGTGTATCGAATACTCGATTCTGATTGGCTGGATTGCACAGGTAGATAGTTTTAATCAATGTTCGATTTTAATGCGCTGTTTGCAACCCTAGCGTCATAACATTACAGAGCAAGCAGAGTGAGCTATAGCAATTGAAAACATTTCCTAACTACTTTCATCAGCATAGCTAATATAATGGAATTCAGCTTGTTTTGCACAGAGGGTGGGAGAAGGAAATCGGGACCTATTAAAAGCATCTTTCACTGTCCAGCAAGGTGATGCAAGATGTTTTCAACTGTAATGTGTTGTGTATGTTATCTGCTAAAGTGCCACCTATAGCAACTAGAGATTGTATTTGCACAATCTGAGAGTGAGAGCAGTAAAGTGGCAGCTATAAATCTCATATTAAATGCAGCCAAGAACTCTACTCAAACTACGTATCTTATTTGATTTCCAAAGCATTTGATATAACAGTACTAAATTTGAGAAAGATACACGTTATCACAGAGGACCTGTTTATTGGCAGTCATTTCAGGTGATTGTATGCATCATATGTCTTTAATAAGGTTTACTTGATCTCTGCTTGTAAAAAAAACTCTCCTATCATTGAAAGCTCTGTATGTGGTGTGCCTTTATGATTGCTGTTCTTAATCTGATGTGTAATGTAGTTTCTTATCCCTGGTGAAGAGAGGAATTGCATAACTTTATGTGATAGATGGATACAGTGTTAGATTGTATTAAAGTGACATATGACAGATATTTATATCACCACCCAGAAAATCTATTAAAACAGAATTTACTGCACTGTTAACTCAGCCATGGGAAAGACAACATGTGACAAAACAGCATAGGAACAATTTTTTTTTTTTTTTAAAGCATTTTGTTTTGAACTATGGACTGGCATAATTAAATATGCAATGTAATATGCAAAATGGCAATGCATTTCTTTATTTAAATATACATGTTCTATACAAGTGCAATATTTGGTGCACAATTAATATTTAATAACATTTGCATTTGCCATTACCTACCCCATTTTTAACGTTTAAATTAAACGTGAATTTGAATCCTTTATGACTTGCAAAATTAAAATGCAAATGTAGCACCTAAATGGGATAGGTTTAATATATTTGTACAAAAATGTTTACAAAATAATTACAAATTTCATTTCACAATTTACCCATCATTCATCATTACCCACCCTCATGTAATCCCAGATGTGAATGACTTTCTTCTGCAGAACACAAAGATAATAATATGGTGGTATAAAATAATGAGTGGTGGTGGTATAGTGGGCTAAAACACATAACTGTTAATCAGATGGTCACTGGTTTGATCCCCACAGCCACCACCATTGTGTCCTTGAGCATGGCACTTAACTCCTTGTGCTTGACCTATCCGCAGAGTGCTAGATGGCACTAGGAAGTGCAATTGAGCTTGAGGTCATGATCACCAAGGAGACTGCTGATGTCAAGAGTGAAAAAGGAGTTCGATTTTGGTCTGTTCCAAACCAAAACTGATTGGATCACTTCAGAAGTCATGTATTAAACCACTGGAGTCTTATGGATTACTATTATGCTGCCTTTATGCACATTTTACATTATATATTTTACATTGCATTATACAGTATTGATATACAGAGCTGCGATATTCTTCTAAAAATCTTTGTTTGTGTTCTCCAGAAGAAATAGAGTCATACATATCTGGGATGGCATGAGTGTGAGTAAATGATGCCATAATTAAAGTTTTTAACTTAACTATTCCTTTAATATGTCCGCCTTTCCACTTGTCAATGCTTGCATTAATGAATGCATTAAGATGAGGTCAGTGTCTTGCCAACCATTACCAGGGCTTTTTAATATGAGGACATTGCACGAGGCGTCCTTGATATGCTTTATGGCACGGTGCAAACTTCAAATGAAGTGGACACGATCAGTGGAATTTATATCTTACTGTGATTTAAGGTTTGTTTCATTTCTCATTTCTAAACAAGAACAGTGTCACATCAAATGTTAAAAGTTGAAAATAGCACATTTTGCGAGTGGAAATCCTGGTCACTAGCTTTCAAAAAAACCTGGTTGACTGTCGTTTGGTGTTCAAGCATCAGTCAGTGTTACAGTCTGGCTGCCATTTTAATCTTAACTACTTTAAATTTCTAGACTCCAGGCTAAATAATGGGAAATCTGTTTGTGTTGTCAAAACCTTGATGCTTAATGTTACATGTCAGATCCAAACACCCACTACAGAAGAACATAAAGCACAGCTAGTGCCTTTATAAAGCATAAATCATGATTGCAGATTATCAATTGAAGAGCACATATTATAAATTAATAGTCTATATTAGCCATTGTACACGATTTGTTATGGCTAGAATTGTTTTTTGCAGTATGTTAATATATTAATTAGTGGTCTACCAATATGGGTTTTTAGCGATGTTGGTGCTGGCAATGACAAAGCCGATGATGATGATGTGATGAACCCAAGTGCAAATTTATAATAAACGTGAAAACCAAAAAACCCTAAATACAAACATGAAACCTAAACATGTGCTTGACTTAAAACACACACACACACGAACCAACAAAATACACATGACAGTATACAGCCTTCGGAGGCAGCATTTTTCGGACGCAGCCTTGAAGTTGCACTAACACGCTCCAGGGGATCTAGCACATGCCTCAATCTCCTGACAGTTAAAATGGCCTGGATCACCTGCTTGGATTGTGACCACTGACCATCATGATTTGTGAAATAGATGAACTTTTGATCCTGAAGTTTTTGAGTCTAGCTGATTGAATACACACTTCAGAGGAAGATATTAGATGAGCGCTCGATGGGAAGAAAACGCTGGATTATTAGACCCGGTCTATTATTGTAGTAACATGATGGCAATGTAATGGAGTAAGGTGGGCAAGGATGAGGTGGGTACCAGTTGAAAATAAGTCAAAGTAAGTTTTAATAACAAAAATGAACTCAAATCAACTTAATCAGATAGACACACACATCGGCCGCATGTGGCTCTCTCTCTCACGGCCTGGCCCTGCCCTCCTCCTCGTCACACTCCTCCATCCCCCGACTCGGGCCAGGGGAACCCCCGGCATGACAGACTCCACTCCCTTCCTGGAAGGTGTTGTTGCCTTTCTGGAGCTCTGGGAGTGATGAGGTGTGGGAAAGGGGAGAGGGAAAGAGTGAGGTGGAGAAACAGAGAGAGAGAGAAAACTGTCTCGCCAGTCCTCGAACACGCTGTCGCCTGGTCCTCAGCCACTCCTCCAACCTCTGCCGGATGACAGCTTGCTCCTCCCCTGGCAGATGGTAGCGAGTCTTCCAATCCCTGGCAGACAGAACGGCTCCTCTTTCTCAGCGGACGACAGCGGTTCCTCCGACTCTTGGCATCCGGCAGCGACCCCTCCATCCCCAGGCAGATGGCTGCGGCTGCTCCCCTGTCAGGATGGCAGTGGCGAGGACTCCTCGATAGCGCATCCCTCCTCCTTCCTGTGTTTCGGCACCAATGTATCGGGGTAAGGTGGGCAAGGAGGAGGTGGGAACTGGCTGAACAGTCAATGTAAGGTTTAATTAAATTAATTAACTCAAATTAACTTAAACACAAAACATAGACACACACACAAATATTACAAATTGCCATGTATGTTACTATAAACGACACACTTGGGTAAATTTTTACACACACAAATACTGCAAATGTACATCACACATACATATATATTATATTGAAAGGAGGCAAGAGGCTATAAAGCTTTGTTATATCTTGCCAGTAGCACAAAAGCCCCATACCTGCTTCCATCTTTTTGTGATGTGGAGTAAAGTGCACCATTATCACAGTATGTTCCCAATACTTTGGTCCCCTGTACCTTACAGCCCCATATACTTCATAAGTAAATAAGTGGAATATATGTTGTTTAAAGGGCTAGAAGATTTCCTTCAGTAACACTGAACTGGTCTGCTGTCAATGTTAGTGAAGAGGGCATTGGCTTGAGCATGAAATCTTATCTCACAGATATATATTTGTGGACAAAGTACACAAATCATGTACCTGAGTTTAAATATAGATTCCATGATGAAATGTTACACTAGTGAAAGTTTATGTATACCCCAATTAAATATTTAAATATAGTAAAAAGTGCGTCTTTTAATTTTTCACTTGCATAAAAGTACTTTTCAATGTACTTAAGTACATTAAAATCTATGCTCAATTGACATGTTTATAAAAAAAAAAAAAAAAGCAAAAGGTTAGTCAGGCCAATATACTGAAAGTGAATGGTGCCAGATCATTAACATAACAATACACACTTTTCAAAAGTTTAGCCACAAAACGTAAACATTATACAAATGTTAACATGATTTTAGGGTTATTTACCAACGTTTTGCCGTAATGACTACAAACTTTTAATTTTGCACATAAATTTACACAGAAAATTGTATATTATCACACTACAATCATGTTAACACATACAATATTTTAGTTTTGTAAGTGCTTTACTGTAACCATGATTCTTGCCTTAGTGTCTACATTGCAGACATTTACTGTAAGTTCAGAGTAAGCACACAATACAGGTTGTTTAGGATCTTCAAACAGACACAGTTGGTTAAAAACATGTTATAATCTAAAAGAGAAAATAGCAGGAACATTATCATTGAATTATTAGGAAAGTGCTAATGCCAAGGATGAAAAAGATGATTCTGTCACTTGTCAGTCCATTCTCTTGAACCGTCCCTGTCATCCCTCAAGCTCCCATTATTGCCTTTGCTGTCAGCAGCATATTCTGTAAATGCAGGGAGTCAATCAAAAATGATTGGCTTTATTTTTATTTATTTATTTAGCTGAGCCACTACACAGGCTTTTTTTTTTTTTTTGTCTAATTCCAGTCATCTCTCCTCAGAGAAATCACAGCTTGAATCCAGTGAGGAGTGAAATTATTATATGACAGGAGTATAGATTTTCATTGTAATTGGTGTACACTCCACTGTTGTGTGAAGAGGAGGGGAGGTAAGTTTTTACTCACACCAACCTTCTGGCAAAACTCGATGAATAATTTAACATACAAAACACTCTTATAAAATCAAAGCACAGCTTATACTCATACTTTTATATTTCCCCATGTGGCAGATGCTTTTATCCAATGTGACTAACAATGCATCAAAGGTATACATTTCATTAGTATGTAGGAGTTTGGCTGGTTGGCTTTTGCAGTTAACCCCTGCTGACAGATGACTACAACATTAGGTGGGCAAAAAGCATATTTTTTTTTTATTCAAAAGTAGCTGTGCTGTATTTAGTTAGGTAAATGAAAAAACAATCATTATATTACAGTAGATGTTTGGAGTATTCTAAACAATGTGAACCGTGAATGTTTCCTGTAAAGCCCCGAAAGTTTTTATAATCTTGTAGTGATGTCAGTAGTGTTCAGATGTAGTTGATACTAAAACATATTATATTGGCAGCAACAAGTATGTGAACCCTTCAGAATTACCTACATTTACTGGAAGTATAAATTTGTCTATAAAATAACAATAATGAATAAACACAATCTGTTTTAACTAACAACACACAATTGATTTTATTGGTCTTATACATAATGAAAACATAATTAAAAAAATTACAGTGTGTGTTGTGAAAAGTAAGTTAACCCCTTGGCTAATGATGTCAACAAACGCTAATTAGAGTCAGGATTTGGCAAACCTGGCATCCACAAAAAGAAACAAGATTGGAAGTGTGTGTTAGAACTACTTTGACTTATAAAAAGCACTCAAACATTTTGAGTATGCTACTAAAAAGAAGCATCTGCTGACCATGCCTCACAAAAAAGAGATCTCAGAAGTCCTACTATAAAGAATTGTTGCATTGCATAAAGCTGGAAAAGGTAACAAAGTTATGCCGAAGAGCTTAGATATTCATCTGTCCACAATTAGAGAAATGTCTATAAGTGGAGATGATTTAGTACTGTGGCTACTCTCCCTAGAAGTGGCCGTCCAGCCAAGATGACTTAAAGGGCACACCACAGAATGTTCAATGAGGTACAAAAGAACCCTAGAGTGACAGATAAAGACTGGATAACACCTCGATTCATAAGTGTACTATACTGAAAACATAAAACAAGCATGGTGACCATGGCAGAACATCAGAAAAGAAGCTGCTGCTTTACAGCATAAACATTGCTGCATGCCTGAAGTTTATGAAAGACCACCTTGACACACTTTTGTGGACTACCAAAACTAAGATTCAATTATTTTGGAAGAACATGCAGCACTAAGTATGGCATAAAAAAGGGCAAACGGTCCAGGCCCCAAAGCAGCAAAGCAGCTCCAAATCATGATGCCCCCTTCACCGTACAGTGAAGTACGGTGAAGGGGGCATCATGATTTGTAGCTGCTTTGCTGCTTTGGGGCCTGGACCGTGTGCCATCATCTAGGGAAAAAGGAATTCCCAAGTTTATCAAGATATCCTACAGGATAATGTCAGGGTGGCTGTACACCAAATGAAGCTCAGTAGAAGTTGGTTGATGCAGCAGGACAATGTCCCTAAAGATAAGTAATTCCTCTGCAGAATGGCTTATAAAAAAAAATCAAATGAAAACTTGGAGCGGCCCAGTCTGAGCCCAGACCTTAACCCAATAGAGATGCTGTGAAATGACATAAAGACATAAAGACATCCTAAGAATATGGCTGATCTGAAGCAATTCTGTAAAGAAGAATGGTCCAAAATTCATTCTGAACATTGTGCAGGTCTAATCAACATCTATTGGAAATGCTTTGTTGTGGTTATTGCTGCCAAAGGAGGATAGACCAGTTATTAAATCCAAGGGTTCACTTACTTTTTCCACAACACTTTGAATGTTTAATGTGATAGGTTATATAAAGACATGAAAGATTACAATTCCTTGTGTGTTTTTAGCTTAAGCACATTGTGTTTGTAGATACTTGTGACTTTGATAAAGATGAGATCACATTTTATGACCAGTTTAATGAAGAAAACCTGTTCACATACTTTTTTCTTGTCACTGTATAATTAGATAGATAGATGGATGGATGGATGGATGGATGGATGGATGGATGGATGGATAGATAGATGGATGGATAGATAGATGGATATTTTGAATTAAAAGTTTCTCTGTAACATATTTGAAAACCATTTAAAGGTCACGCTTTGAAAACATAGATTGGAAATAATTAACTTTAACATGTGTGAATTATCTCCATACATGAACCAATGCCAGCATGAGAGAGGAAGCAGAACAGAACAGCATGCTTTTAACAGATGCGGGACTTTTCCACAAGACTGCATCATATCCTTTGTGCATTTTCATCTGCATAATCAACAAGCATCATAATGCCTTTCAAATGTTTTTGCTGTTGTGAACTAACATAAAAAATAAACAATAGTATATTAATAAATGAAAATGAAAAAAAAAGATTAATAAATGCTTTAAGTTTCAGTATCATTATTCATTGTTTGATCATGAAACCTAATGCATTAACTAATATAAACAGAACCTTATGGTAAAGTGTGACTATAATAATAATAATAATAATAATTAAATTATATAATAAAACAATAAAAACAAAAAAACAAAAATTATTATTATTATTATTATTATTATAGATATTAATAACACATAAAGCACAATAATCCAGCAAATTTGTTTACATTTTGTTAAGCATTAAAATACAATTTGGTACTGCACTAGTCAAGTACAACTGGCGACCTGTCCAGCGTGTCCCCCGCCTTTCGCCCAATGTTAGCTGGGATAGGCTCCAGCCCCCCGCGACCCTGTACACAGGATAAGCGGTTGACGATGGATGGATGGATGGATGGACTAGTCAAGTACAGTATAATACTTGGAAAGAGCTATCTTTTAGCATTTCCATTCATCTAAATGGCAGTTGCTCGGCTGGTGCATATCAGTGAGTCTGTGCCATAAGGATGTCAAATAAAAAAAATATAATTAAAATATTCTCACATTTAACCTAAAATGCACATAAAAACAACACATTCTAATTCTAAAACTGTGTGTTCTAATTTTGGTTGTGTGTCAAGCACTGACAAAAACCTCAGACTGATCACATTCTCGAGCTAAAAAAGGATAGATGCAGCACAACAAATACAGTAGAACAGAATGCAGGTGTCTCTAGATGCATTTTTAAAGGTTGAAGTTATTTTTAACTTGACACGGTCTCCAAAAAACACAGCACTCCTGCACTAGACGCTGAATAAACTATAATAGCAGCAAAACGGTCAAAGACACATAGAAAAGACTTCACATAGAAAATGAGGAGTTCAATTTGTAAATGTGCATCACAAGATCCTTGAGTTCTGGTGCATTCTGTGCTCTGTCTGTTTGAACAGCCCCTGGGACACTTCACCACCAGTTCAGCCGAATGCCACTACTAAATAATAGCCTACTACCCTACAGCCAGGAATGTTATTTGCAATAATATAACATGGTGCTCTTTGGCATAGTTTTATTTGCACCCTCTTGTGGACTAGGGAAACAACGTCAGTATAAAAATCTGGTGACTCTAACCTCCTGAGACCCCAGCGTGACCACTGTGTGCATTTCCCATTTCTCTTTTGGATTTGTAATTAGTAGCACCTAATAAGCAAGCAAAAAAAATAAAAATAAAAAAATAGGAAATAGTTTTCCTGCAAATTGATGTCCATATATGTGGACAGCAGGACAAAGTTGTGAAATTTCAAATAATACCAAGCTAGAGAAAGTCTTTTCTGCTTCCTTGGATTGTTGGTGATTCATGTTTTTGTGATGTTATAGGCAATACATCATAAAATAGCATAATTCATTAGAATTAAAAGTAATGGCCAGCATCATCCAATCACTGCCAGCCATGTTAAAATAAAATTATACAGAGGTGGGTAGAGTAGCCAAAAACTGTACTCAAGTAAAAGTACAATTACTTAAAAAAAATACTCAAGTAGAAGTAAAAGTACTAACATAAATAATTAAGAGTAAGAAAGTATCCAATTAAAAGAGTACTCCGGTAGTGAGTAACTCATTACTTTCACAAATTGCATAATAGACGTTAACTCCCCTATATTCCATTACATAATACAATATTACAACACTGATTCTCAAAGGGATAATACACAATAAATATAGGAATGCATTTATGAATGTTAATGGACAGAACCACATTGTACAGTGATGGCAAAATGTATATTAAAATGATAATGTTGGAAGTTATTCAAAAAACTAACATGATTTTTCAACTGTTGAGGTAATAATGTTCCAATGATGTCCAATGTGGACATCATGATTATCAACACGCTGATGCACGATACATGAATATATATTTTTTTAAAGTCATATCAAGCGAAACTAGAGACGCTACTCTTTACATACAGTGGGTACGGAAAGTATTCAGACCCCCTTCAATTTTTCACTCTTTGTTATATTGCAGCCATTTGCTAAAATCATTTAAGTTCATTTTTTTTCCTCATTATTGTACACACAGCACCCCATATTGACAGAAAAACACAGAATTGTTGACATTTTTGCACATTTATT